>NW_024880213.1:0-25274 GCF_900700415.2 Clupea harengus
CACACGCTGAGGACTGCGCAACTCTGGCGAGGCCGCCTCAGAGAGGGTGTATAGTGATTAAAGGCCAGAAACATCCTGTGATTCTGAGGTGCACTACTGAAGATGTGTCTTAAAATTCTCCCACAGACTACTTTGCTATCAGAGAACTTGTGGGCCTAGGACTTCCTGAGGCAATATACTGCCATCATTAACCTAATTACAATATCAAAGCTTAATCTAAAGCCTACCTTAAAACCAGTCCTTACTAAATTAAACCACATGAAAGGCAATGTAGAACTGTGTAGTTAAAGGTCTTAAAACTTTAACATGCACCTAGAGCTCATGCCTAAACCTAAAGGACGAGTTAAACAATCAGAAACCTGATTGGGGATTTCATAAACATAACCTAGACCTTAAAACTAATTCTTACTCTAACCTAAGAAATGGGCTAACATTTAAATGCAAATAAAACCTTAATTTGTATACTAAACCTAACTACTAAATTAAACCACATGAAAGGCAATGTAGAACTGTGTAGTTAAAGGTATTAAAACTTTAACATGCACCTAGAGCTCATGCCTAAACTTAAAGGACGAGTTAAAACATCAGAAACCTGATTGAGGATTTCATAAACATAACCTAGACCTTAAAACTAATTCTTACCCTAACCTTAGAAATGGTCTAACATAGTTAATTCATTGTAATGGGAGGAGCTTTTGAAGCCCATAAAGGCAAATTCCTGAATAGGAGGACCTAAAGTACTGATGGCTTAATGCTTGACGAGCGACGGCCAGTGCATTTCCCTCGGTCTCTCTCCATGCTGGTCATGGTGAGGGCCGTTAAACAATGACATATACCTAACCCTAACCCTAACCCTAACCCTAACCCTAACCCTAACCCATGAAGACAACATCAAGAGTACGCTACGGAGAACACCGCCGTTTAATGATTAGATTAGCTAGAATACTAATAGTTCAGATAGCACTACTCAACTTTATCTAACCTTTTGAATAGCTAATCCAATCTCATTAGTACCATAGTGGAGGGCAGAGTCAGCAGGAGAGCATTGGGAGGCTGTGGTCTGACCATGGCCTACCCCGCTCTCTGGTCTGGATCCCTGGTGATCCTAGCTGACTTAGACATGGTATTTAGATGCTCGGGAGAGTCCAGGAGGCTGCGCTCTGGCGCGGCCTACCTGACTACCCTGAGAGACTTAAGACAGCGCTCTGTTGTGACTGATCTGGGTCTTCTGGGGGTCTTGGGAGGTAGCGCTTTGCTGCTGCTGGCCTGGGGCCCTTGGTCATCTCTTTCTACCAGATGCTCGGGAGAGTCTAGGAGGCTACGCTCTGGCGCGGTCAGCCTGACTACCCTGAGAGACTTAAGACAGCGCTCTGTTGTGACTGATCTGGGTCTTCTGGGGGTCCTTGGGAGGTAGCGCTTTGCTGCTGCTGGCCTGGGGCCCTTGGTCATCTCTTTCTACCAGATGCTCGGGAGAGTCCTAGGTGGCTACGCTCTGGCGCGGTCAGCCTGACTACCCTGAGAGACTTAAGACAGCACTCTGTTGTGACTGATCTGGGTCTTCCTGGGGGCCTTGGGAGATAAGCACTTTGCTGCTGTTGGTCTGGGGCCCCTGGTCATCTCTTTCTACCAAGTCGTTGTTTCCTCTCCTACCTGGGATTGATAACAAATTATCAGTACTTATTTCCATCTAAAACCGCCCATTAGTGATTAGTTCAGCTCAAATACTTATTACTCCAATCAATAGATAGCACTACTCAACTTTATCTAACCTATTTAACTTTGGAATTCACAAATCCAATCTTATTAGTACTGTAGTGGAGGGCAGAGTCAGCAGGAGAGCATTGGGAGGCTGTGGTCTGACCATGGCTTACCCGCTCTCTAGTCTGGATCCCTGGTGATCCTATCTGACTTAGACATGGTACTTAGATGCTCGGGAGAGTCTAGGAGGCTGCGCCTTGGCGCAAGCCAGCCTGACTACCCTGAGAGACTTAAGACAGCACTCTGTTGTGACTGATCTGGGTCTTCTGGGGACCTTGGGAGGTAGCGCTTTGCTGCTACTGGCCTGGGGCCCTTGGTCATCTCTTTCTACCAGATGCTCGGAGAGTTCTAGGAGACTGCGCTCTGGCGCAGCCAGCCTGACTACCCTGAGAGACTTAAGACAGCACTCTGTTGTGACTGATCTGGGTCTTCTGGGGGCCTTGGGAGGTAGCACTTTGCTGCTATTGATCTGGGGCCCTTAGTCATCAATCGGATTGCTCGGGAGAGTCTAGGAGGCTGCGCTCTGGCGCGGCCAGCCCTGACTACCCTGAGAGACTTAAGACAGCACTCTGTTGTGACTGATCTGGGTCTTCTGGGGGCCTTGGGAGGTAGCACTTTGCTGCTATTGATCTGGGGCCCTTGGTCATCGTCAGATGCTCGGGAGAGTCTAGGAGGCTGCGCTCTGGGGCGGCCAGCCTGACTACCCTGAGAGACTTAAGACAGCACTCTGTTGTGACTGATCTGGGTCTTCTGGGGGCCTTGGGAGATAGCACTTTTGCTGCTATTGATCTGGGGCCCTTGGTCATCTCTTTCTACCCAGTCTTTGCTCCTCTCCTACCTGGGATTGACAACAAAATATCAGTACTTAATTTCTATCCAAATCTTTAAAACGTAACAGAGTAACAGTAACAGTTTAGACAGGTAACCCTCCACGGTATAACAATAGTCCTTTAAAACTCTAACTCTTATTAACATTTAACTGCTAACAAACTCAACATGTAAGGAACCTTCCACTGTGAGGTAATGGTAATTTAAACTCCTAACTCTTCCTAAAAAATGAACTATTAACAAATGAACTATTAAACTCAAACACATAGGAACTAAAGCCATCATACCATCATGAGATTCCTCAGAAACCATAATGGATTTTCCTGAGGAAAACTTTAGCAACAATTGGACATAAGACACACGCTGAGGACTGATCTACCTAACAGCGGGGCCGCCTCAGATGAGGGTGTTTAGTTATTAAAGGCCTGAAACACCCTATGAGTCTTTGGTGAACTACTGATGATGTGTCTTAAAAATTCGCCCACAGACTACTTTGCTACCAAGAACTTGTGGACCTAGGACTTCCTAAAGCAAATTAACTACCATAATAAAACCAAATTACAATATCAGAGCTTAATCTAAAGCCTACTCTTCTTTTTTACAAAAACCATGTTTAAAACTTATCCCTAAACCCCTATATCCCCTCGGGGATTCCTTCTGGAATAAAAACCCAGACCCAAAGACTAATTCTAACCCTAACCCAGGCAATACCTTAAAATAAGACTGAACCCTATTCCTAATTCTAACCCTAAACCTAAAGGATCTCTCTGAAACATATTGGACACCTTTACTTAAGAGCCTGACTCTAAGAATATACTTTAACTCCAAACAAAGTTGATTCCCTGTTGTGAGAAGAGCTACTGAAGCCTAAAAAAGGCAAACCACAGTTCTGATGGCTTAATGCTTGACAAGCGACGGCCAGTGCACTTCCCTCGGTCCCTAACCATGCTAGTCATGGTAAAGGCCGTTAAACAAAGACATATACCTAACCCTAACCCTAACCCTAACCCTAACCCTAGGTCGTAGAGACTTGAAACCAAGTCTGGCGTGTTCAGAGACCTCAAATTATGGGAGACGGAGATTACTTTCAAAGCTCTACGACCTTCCGTTCGGGAGTTAAAGACTTTGGGAGAGATCGGAGGGGGTCCGATCGGTAGTTTTCATCCCTAACCCTAACCCTAACCCTAACCCTAAACCCTAAACCCTAACCCTAACCCTAACCCTAACCCTAACCCCAACCCCAACCCCAACCCTAACCCTAACCCCAACCCCAACCCCAACCCCAACCCCAACCCTAACCCTAACCCTAACCCTAACCCCAACCCTAACCCTAACCCTAACCCTAACCCTAACCCTAACCCTAACCCTAGATGTTAGTGTGAAGATAGTTTAATTAACTACAGTTTAACCTAACTGTAAGTTAAAGACAATACATGACAAATAGGAAAGGACTCCTAGCTATAGCTTAGTCATCGGGAAGGTAAGTATATGAGATATAGTTCATAGGCATACAGATTAGTTAGTCAAAAAAACGAATTTTGTTTAGCAGGAATTAGCACGATGTTAGCACAAATTAGCACGATGTTACCATAGTTTTGCCTAAGTGCATGGTTTAGCTGATTAACTTAGCTGGCAGTAGGCATTAGCTAGGCATAAGCACAACTGTAGCTACCCAGATCTTAACTAGCATTTACATTTGATTAGTATCTCGTAATAGCTGAGTCATGCTAGCAACTGCTGGCAGACTCATGAACAGAACTTAACTAACATTTACCTTTAATTAGTATCTAGTAATAGCTGAGTCATGCTAGCAACTGCTGACAGACTCATAAACAGAACTTAACTAACATTTACCTTTAATTAGCATCTAGTAATAGCTGAGTCATGCTAGCAACTGCTGGCAGACTCATGAACAGAACTTAACTAACATTTACCTTTTAATTAGTATCTAGTAATAGCTGAGTCATGCTAGCAACTGCTAGCAGACTCATAAATAGAACTTAACTAGCATCTACATTTTATTAGTATTCATAATAGCTAAATCCTACTTACAACTACTAGCAAAACTCAAAAACAAGTATAGTTTGAATATGTTTAGCACCTCGGAAACCATGCTGGATTTCCTAGAGGTATGCTTACTACTAATTGGACATAGGACACACGCTGAGGACTGCGCAACCTCTGGCGAGGCCGCCTCAGAGGAGGGTGTATAGTGATTAAAGGCCAGAAACATCCTGTGATTCTGAGGTGCACTACTGAAGATGTGTCTTAAAATTCTCCCACAGACTACTTTGCTATCAGAGAACTTGTGGGCCTAGGACTTCCTGAGGCAATATACTGCCATCATTAACCTAATTACAATATCAAAGCTTAATCTAAAGCCTACCTTAAAAACCAGTCCTTACTAAATTAAACCACATGAAAGGCAATGTAGAACTGTGTAGTTAAAGGTCTTAAAACTTTAAACATGCACCTAGAGCTCATGCCTAAACCTAAAGGACGAGTTAAAACATCAGAAACCTGATTGGGGATTTCATAAACATAACCTAGACCTTAAAACTAATTCTTACTCTAACCTAAGAAATGGGCTAACATTTAAATGCAAATAAAACCTTAATTTGTATACTAAACCTAACTACTAAATTAAACCACATGAAAGGCAATGTAGAACTGTGTAGTTAAAGGTATTAAAAACTTTAACATGCACCTAGAGCTCATGCCTAAACTTAAAGGACGAGTTAAAACATCAGAAACCTGATTGAGGATTTCATAAACATAACCTAGACCTTAAAACTAATTCTTACCCTAACCTTAGAAATGGTCTAACATAGTTAATTCATTGTAATGGGAGGAGCTTTTGAAGCCCATAAAGGCAAATTCCTGAATAGGAGGACCTAAGTACTGATGGCTTAATGCTTGACGAGCGACGGCCAGTGCATTTCCCTCGGTCTCTCTCCATGCTGGTCATGGTGAGGGCCGTTAAACAATGACATATACCTAACCCAGCCAGAGCCCCCGGACTAAGCACGCTATCAGAGACAAGAGGTTCAGCTCCTCCTCAGGTAAATACACACCCGCTCTGCCCCTTCCTGCTTAGTTGGACCAGGGGGCTGAGTGGGGGAGAGAGACAATGCCAGACATGGCAGGGAGGCTGTCCTGCCAGCCCCGGTGGCGCACCTCTTAGTTCTCTCAATCCTGTGATGCTTCCCATGGACCACTTGGTAGATAGGTTAACAGATGCGAATGTGAGACTAAATTAAACCAAAACCTACATTGAGGGCACTAGAAAGGTGTACTTAAAGGTCATAAAACCTAAACATACACCTAGAATCTAGGCCAACCCTTGAGGGACAATTAAGAACATCAGAAACCCATTGGTGGACTTCTGGAAAGGAAAACAGATGTTAGTGTGAAGATAGTTTAATTAACTACAGTTTAACCTAACTGTAAGTTAAAGACAATACATGACAAATAGGAAAGGACTCCTAGCTATAGCTTAGTCATCGGGAAGGTAAGTATATGAGATATAGTTCATAGGCATACAGATTAGTTAGTCAAAAAAACGAATTTTGTTAGCAGGAATTAGCACGATGTTAGCACAAATTAGCACGATGTTACCATAGTTTTGCCTAAGTGCATGGTTTAGCTGATTAACTTAGCTGGCAGTAGGCATTAGCTAGGCATAAGCACAACTGTAGCTACCCAGATCTTAACTAGCATTTACATTTGATTAGTATCTCGTAATAGCTGAGTCATGCTAGCAACTGCTGGCAGACTCATGAACAGAACTTAACTAACATTTACCTTTAATTAGTATCTAGTAATAGCTGAGTCATGCTAGCAACTGCTGACAGACTCATAAACAGAACTTAACTAACATTTACCTTTAATTAGCATCTAGTAATAGCTGAGTCATGCTAGCAACTGCTGGCAGACTCATGAACAGAACTTAACTAACATTTACCTTTAATTAGTATCTAGTAATAGCTGAGTCATGCTAGCAACTGCTAGCAGACTCATAAATAGAACTTAACTAGCATCTACATTTTATTAGTATTCATAATAGCTAAATCCTACTTACAACTACTAGCAAAACTCAAAAACAAGTATAGTTTGAATATGTTTAGCACCTCGGAAACCATGCTGGATTTCCTAGAGGTATGCTTACTACTAATTGGACATAGGACACACGCTGAGGACTGCGCAACCTCTGGCGAGGCCGCCTCAGAGGAGGGTGTATAGTGATTAAAGGCCAGAAACATCCTGTGATTCTGAGGTGCACTACTGAAGATGTGTCTTAAAATTCTCCCACAGACTACTTTGCTATCAGAGAACTTGTGGGCCTAGGACTTCCTGAGGCAATATACTGCCATCATTAACCTAATTACAATATCAAAGCTTAATCTAAAGCCTACCTTAAAAACCAGTCCTTACTAAATTAAACCACATGAAAGGCAATGTAGAACTGTGTAGTTAAAGGTCTTAAAACTTTAACATGCACCTAGAGCTCATGCCTAAACCTAAAGGACGAGTTAAAACATCAGAAACCTGATTGGGGATTTCATAAACATAACCTAGACCTTAAAACTAATTCTTACTCTAACCTAAGAAATGGGCTAACATTTAAATGCAAATAAAACCTTAATTTGTATACTAAACCTAACTACTAAATTAAACCACATGAAAGGCAATGTAGAACTGTGTAGTTAAAGGTATTAAAACTTTAACATGCACCTAGAGCTCATGCCTAAACTTAAAGGACGAGTTAAAACATCAGAAACCTGATTGAGGATTTCATAAACATAACCTAGACCTTAAAACTAATTCTTACCCTAACCTTAGAAATGGTCTAACATAGTTAATTCATTGTAATGGGAGGAGCTTTTGAAGCCCATAAAGGCAAATTCCTGAATAGGAGGACCTAAAGTACTGATGGCTTAATGCTTGACGAGCGACGGCCAGTGCATTTCCCTCGGTCTCTCTCCATGCTGGTCATGGTGAGGGCCGTTAAACAATGACATATACCTAACCCTAACCCTAACCCTAACCCTAACCCTAACCCATGAAGACAACATCAAGAGTACGCTACGGAGAACACCGCCGTTTAATGATTAGATTAGCTAGAATACTAATAGTTCAGATAGCACTACTCAACTTTATCTAACCTTTTGAATAGCTAATCCAATCTCATTAGTACCATAGTGGAGGGCAGAGTCAGCAGGAGAGCATTGGGAGGCTGTGGTCTGACCATGGCCTACCCCGCTCTCTGGTCTGGATCCCTGGTGATCCTAGCTGACTTAGACATGGTATTTAGATGCTCGGGAGAGTCCAGGAGGCTGCGCTCTGGCGCGGCCTACCTGACTACCCTGAGAGACTTAAGACAGCGCTCTGTTGTGACTGATCTGGGTCTTCTGGGGGTCTTGGGAGGTAGCGCTTTGCTGCTGCTGGCCTGGGGCCCTTGGTCATCTCTTTCTACCAGATGCTCGGGAGAGTCTAGGAGGCTACGCTCTGGCGCGGTCAGCCTGACTACCCTGAGAGACTTAAGACAGCGCTCTGTTGTGACTGATCTGGGTCTTCTGGGGGTCTTGGGAGGTAGCGCTTTGCTGCTGCTGGCCTGGGGCCCTTGGTCATCTCTTTCTACCAGATGCTCGGGAGAGTCTAGGTGGCTACGCTCTGGCGCGGTCAGCCTGACTACCCTGAGAGACTTAAGACAGCACTCTGTTGTGACTGATCTGGGTCTTCTGGGGGCCTTGGGAGATAGCACTTTGCTGCTGTTGGTCTGGGGCCCCTGGTCATCTCTTTCTACCAAGTCGTTGTTCCTCTCCTACCTGGGATTGATAACAAATTATCAGTACTTATTTCCATCTAAAACCGCCCATTAGTGATTAGTTCAGCTCAAATACTATTACTCCAATCAATAGATAGCACTACTCAACTTTATCTAACCTATTTAACTTTGGATTCACAAATCCAATCTTATTAGTACTGTAGTGGAGGGCAGAGTCAGCAGGAGAGCATTGGGAGGCTGTGGTCTGACCATGGCTTACCCCGCTCTCTAGTCTGGATCCCTGGTGATCCTATCTGACTTAGACATGGTACTTAGATGCTCGGGAGAGTCTAGGAGGCTGCGCCTTGGCGCAGCCAGCCTGACTACCCTGAGAGACTTAAGACAGCACTCTGTTGTGACTGATCTGGGTCTTCTGGGGACCTTGGGAGGTAGCGCTTTGCTGCTACTGGCCTGGGGCCCTTGGTCATCTCTTTCTACCAGATGCTCGGGAGAGTCTAGGAGACTGCGCTCTGGCGCAGCCAGCCTGACTACCCTGAGAGACTTAAGACAGCACTCTGTTGTGACTGATCTGGGTCTTCTGGGGGCCTTGGGAGGTAGCACTTTGCTGCTATTGATCTGGGGCCCTTAGTCATCAATCGGATGCTCGGGAGAGTCTAGGAGGCTGCGCTCTGGCGCGGCCAGCCTGACTACCCTGAGAGACTTAAGACAGCACTCTGTTGTGACTGATCTGGGTCTTCTGGGGGCCTTGGGAGGTAGCACTTTGCTGCTATTGATCTGGGGCCCTTGGTCATCGTCAGATGCTCGGGAGAGTCTAGGAGGCTGCGCTCTGGCGCGGCCAGCCTGACTACCCTGAAGACTTAAGACAGCACTCTGTTGTGACTGATCTGGGTCTTCTGGGGGCCTTGGGAGATAGCACTTTGCTGCTATTGATCTGGGGCCCTTGGTCATCTCTTTCTACAGTCTTTGCTCCTCTCCTACCTGGGATTGACAACAAAATATCAGTACTTAATTCTATCCAATCTTTAAAACGTAACAGAGTAACAGTAACAGTTAGACAGGTAACCCTCCACGGTATAACAATAGTCTTTAAAACTCTAACTCTTATTAACATTTAACTGCTAACAAACTCAACAATGTAAGGAACCTTCCACTGTGAGGTAATGGTATTTAAACTCTAACTCTTCCTAAAAAATGAACTATTAACAAATGAACTATTAACAAACTCAACAACATAGAGAACTAAAAGCCATCATACCATCATGAGATTCCTCAGAAACCATAATGGATTTTCCTGAGGAAAACTTTAGCAACAATTGGACATAAGACACACGCTGAGGACTGATCTACCCTACAGCGGGGCCGCCTCAGATGAGGGTGTTTAGTTATTAAAGGCCTGAAACACCCTATGAGTCTTTGGTGAACTACTGATGATGTGTCTTAAAATTCGCCCCACAGACTACTTTGCTACCAAAGAACTTGTGGACCTAGGACTTCCTAAAGCAAATTACTACCATAATAAACCAAATTACAATATCAGAGCTTAATCTAAAGCCTACTCTTCTTTTTTACAAAAACCATGTTTAAAACTTATCCCTAACCCCCTATATCCCCTCGGGGATTCCTTCTGGAATAAAACCCAGACCCAAAGACTAATTCTAACCCTAACCCAGGCAATACCTTAAAATAAGACTGAACCCTATTCCTAATTCTAACCCTAAACCTAAAGGATCTCTCTGAAACATATTGGACACCTTTACTTAAGAGCCTGACTCTAAGAATATACTTTAACTCCAAACAAAGTTGATTCCCTGTTGTGAGAAGAGCTACTGAAGCCTAAAAAAGGCAAACCACAGTTCTGATGGCTTAATGCTTGACAAGCGACGGCCAGTGCACTTCCCTCGGTCCCTAACCATGCTAGTCATGGTAAAGGCCGTTAACAAAGACATATACCTAACCCTAACCTAACCCTAACCCTAACCCTAACCCTAGGTCGTAGAGACTTGAAACCAAGTTCTGGCGTGTTCAGAGACCTCAAATTAATGGGAGACGGAGATTACTTTCAAAGCTCTACGACCTTCCGTTCGGGAGTTAAAGACTTTGGGAGAGATCGGAGGGGTCCGATCGGTAGTTTTCATCCCTACCCTAACCCTAACCCTAACCCTAACCCTAACCCTAACCCTAACCCTAGATTTCCTAGAGGTATGCTTACTACTAATTGGACATAGGACACACGCTGAGGACTGCGCAACCTCTGGCGAGGCCGCCTCAGAGGAGGGTGTATAGTGATTAAAGGCCAGAAACATCCTGTGATTCTGAGGTGCACTACTGAAGATGTGTCTTAAAATTCTCCCACAGACTACTTTGCTATCAGAGAACTTGTGGGCCTAGGACTTCCTGAGGCAATATACTGCCATCATTAGCCTAATTACAATATCAAAGCTTTATCTAAAGCCTACCTTAAAAACCAGTCCTTACTAAATTAAACCACATGAAAGGCAATGTAGAACTGTGTAGTTAAAGGTCTTAAAACTTTAACATGCACCTAGAGCTCATGCCTAAACTTAAAGGACGAGTTAAAACATCAGAAACCTGATTGGGGATTTCATAAACATAACCTAGACCTTAAAACTAATTCTTACCCTAACCTAAGAAATGGGCTAACATTTAAATGCAAATAAAACCTTAATTTGTATACTAAACCTAACTACTAAATTAAACCACATGAAAGGCAATGTAGAACTGTGTAGTTAAAGGTATTAAAACTTTAACATGCACCTAGAGCTCATGCCTAAACTTAAAGGACGAGTTAAAACATCAGAAACCTGATTGAGGATTTCATAAACATAACCTAGACCTTAAAACTAATTCTTACCCTAACCTTAGAAATGGTCTAACATAGTTAATTCATTGTAATGGGAGGAGCTTTTGAAGCCCATAAAGGCAAATTCCTGAATAGGAGGACCTAAAGTACTGATGGCTTAATGCTTGACGAGCGACGGCCAGTGCATTTCCCTCGGTCTCTCTCCATGCTGGTCATGGTGAGGGCCGTTAAACAATGACATATACCTAACCCAGCCAGAGCCCCCGGACTAAGCACGCTATCAGAGACAAGAGGTTCAGCTCCTCCTCAGGTAAATACACACCCGCTCTGCCCCTTCCTGCTTAGTTGGACCAGGGGGCTGAGTGGGGGAGAGAGACAATGCCAGACATGGCAGGGAGGCTGTCCTGCCAGCCCCGGTGGCGCACCTCTTAGTTCTCTCAATCCTGTGATGCTTCCCATGGACCACTTGGTAGATAGGTTAACAGATGCGACTGTGAGACTAAATTAAACCAAAACCTACATTGAGGGCACTAGAAAGGTGTACTTAAAGGTCATAAAACCTAAACATACACCTAGAATCTAGGCCAACCCTTAAGGGACAATTAAGAACATCAGAAACCCATTGGTGGACTTCTGGAAAGGAAAACAGATGTTAGTGTGAAGATAGTTTAATTAACTACAGTTTAACCTAACTGTAAGTTAAAGACAATACATGACAAATAGGAAAGGACTCCTAGCTATAGCTTAGTCATCGGGAAGGTAAGTATATGAGATATAGTTCATAGGCATACAGATTAGTTAGTCAAAAAACCGAATTTTGTTAGCAGGAATTAGCACGATGTTAGCACGAATTAGCACGATGTTACCATAGTTTTGCCTAAGTGCATGGTTTAGCTGATTAACTTAGCTGGCAGTAGGCATTAGCTAGGCATAAGCACAACTGTAGCTACCCAGATCTTAACTAGCATTTACATTTGATTAGTATCTCGTAATAGCTGAGTCATGCTAGCAACTGCTGGCAGACTCATAAACAGAACTTAACTAACATTTACCTTTAAATTAGTATCTAGTAATAGCTGAGTCATGCTAGCAACTGCTGGCAGACTCATAAACAGAACTTAACTAACATTTACCTTTAATTAGTATCTAGTAATAGCTGAGTCATGCTAGCAACTGCTGGCAGACTCATAAACAGAACTTAACTAACATTTACCTTTAATTAGTATCTAGTAATATCTGAGTCATGCTAGCAACTGCTAGCAGACTCATAAATAGAACTTAACTAGCATCTACATTTTATTAGTATTCATAATAGCTAAATCCTACTTACAACTACTAGCAAAACTCAAAATCAAGTATAGTTTTAATATGATTGCCACCTCGGAAACCATGCTGGATTTCCTAGAGGTATGCTTACTACTAATTGGACATAGGACACACGCTGAGGACTGCGCAACCTCTGGCGAGGCCGCCTCAGAGGAGGGTGTATAGTGATTAAAGGCCAGAAACATCCTGTGATTCTGAGGTGCACTACTGAAGATGTGTCTTAAAATTCTCCCACAGACTACTTTGCTATCAGAGAACTTGTGGGCCTAGGACTTCCTGAGGCAATATACTGCCATCATTAACCTAATTACAATATCAAAGCTTAATCTAAAGCCTACCTTAAAAACCAGTCCTTACTAAATTAAACCACATGAAAGGCAATGTAGAACTGTGTAGTTAAAGGTCTTAAAACTTTAACATGCACCTAGAGCTCATGCCTAAACTTAAAGGACGAGTTAAAACATCAGAAACCTGATTGGGGATTTCATAAACATAACCTAGACCTTAAAACTAATTCTTACCCTAACCTAAGAAATGGGCTAACATTTAAATGCAAATAAAACCTTAATTTGTATACTAAACCTAACTACTAAATTAAACCACATGAAAGGCAATGTAGAACTGTGTAGTTAAAGGTATTAAAACTTTAACATGCACCTAGAGCTCATGCCTAAACTTAAAGGACGAGTTAAAACATCAGAAACCTGATTGAGGATTTCATAAACATAACCTAGACCTTAAAACTAATTCTTACCCTAACCTTAGAAATGGTCTAACATAGTTAATTCATTGTAATGGGAGGAGCTTTTGAAGCCCATAAAGGCAAATTCCTGAATAGGAGGACCTAAAGTACTGATGGCTTAATGCTTGACGAGCGACGGCCAGTGCATTTCCCTCGGTCTCTCTCCATGCTGGTCATGGTGAGGGCCGTTAAACAATGACATATACCTAACCCAGCCAGAGCCCCCGGACTAAGCACGCTATCAGAGACAAGAGGTTCAGCTCCTCCTCAGGTAAATACACACCCGCTCTGCCCCTTCCTGCTTAGTTGGACCAGGGGGCTGAGTGGGGGAGAGAGACAATGCCAGACATGGCAGGGAGGCTGTCCTGCCAGCCCCGGTGGCGCACCTCTTAGTTCTCTCAATCCTGTGATGCTTCCCATGGACCACTTGGTAGATAGGTTAACAGATGCGACTGTGAGACAAAATTAAACCAAAACCCACATTGAGGGCACTAGAAAGGTGTACTTAAAGGTCATAAAACCTAAACATACACCTAGAATCTAGGCCAACCCTTAAGGGACAATTAAGAACATCAGAAACCCATTGGTGGACTTCTGTAAAGGAAAACAGATGTTAGTGTGAAGAGAGTTTAATTAACTACAGTTTAACCTAACTGTAAGTTAAAGACAATACATGACAAATAGGAAAGGACTCCTAGCTATAGCTTAGTCAACAGGAAGGTAAGTATATGAGATATAGTTCATAGGCATACAGATTAGTTAGTCAAAAAACCGAATTTTGTTAGCAGGAATTAGCACGATGTTAGCACGAATTAGCACGATGTTACCATAGTTTTGCCTAAGTGCATGGTTTAGCTGATTAACTTAGCTGGCAGTAGGCATTAGCTAGGCATAAGCACAACTGTAGCTACCCAGATCTTAACTAGCATTTACATTTGATTAGTATCTCGTAATAGCTGAGTCATGCTAGCAACTGCTGGCAGACTCATAAACAGAACTTAACTAACATTTACCTTTAAATTAGTATCTAGTAATAGCTGAGTCATGCTAGCAACTGCTGGCAGACTCATAAACAGAACTTAACTAACATTTACCTTTAATTAGTATCTAGTAATAGCTGAGTCATGCTAGCAACTGCTGGCAGACTCATAAACAGAACTTAACTAACATTTACCTTTAATTAGTATCTAGTAATATCTGAGTCATGCTAGCAACTGCTAGCAGACTCATAAATAGAACTTAACTAGCATCTACATTTTATTAGTATTCATAATAGCTAAATCCTACTTACAACTACTAGCAAACTCAAAATCAAGTATAGTTTTAATATGATTGCCACCTCGGAAACCATGCTGGATTTCCTAGAGGTATGCTTACTACTAATTGGACATAGGACACACGCTGAGGACTGCGCAACCTCTGGCGAGGCCGCCTCAGAGGAGGGTGTATAGTGATTAAAGGCCAGAAACATCCTGTGATTCTGAGGTGCACTACTGAAGATGTGTCTTAAAATTCTCCCACAGACTACTTTGCTATCAGAGAACTTGTGGGCCTAGGACTTCCTGAGGCAATATACTGCCATCATTAACCTAATTACAATATCAAAGCTTAATCTAAAGCCTACCTTAAAAACCAGTCCTTACTAAATTAAACCACATGAAAGGCAATGTAGAACTGTGTAGTTAAAGGTCTTAAAACTTTAACATGCACCTAGAGCTCATGCCTAAACTTAAAGGACGAGTTAAAACATCAGAAACCTGATTGGGGATTTCATAAACATAACCTAGACCTTAAAACTAATTCTTACCCTAACCTAAGAAATGGGCTAACATTTAAATGCAAATAAAACCTTAATTTGTATACTAAACCTAACTACTAAATTAAACCACATGAAAGGCAATGTAGAACTGTGTAGTTAAAGGTATTAAAACTTTAACATGCACCTAGAGCTCATGCCTAAACTTAAAGGACGAGTTAAAACATCAGAAACCTGATTGAGGATTTCATAAACATAACCTAGACCTTAAAACTAATTCTTACCCTAACCTTAGAAATGGTCTAACATAGTTAATTCATTGTAATGGGAGGAGCTTTTGAAGCCCATAAAGGCAAATTCCTGAATAGGAGGACCTAAAGTACTGATGGCTTAATGCTTGACGAGCGACGGCCAGTGCATTTCCCTCGGTCTCTCTCCATGCTGGTCATGGTGAGGGCCGTTAAACAATGACATATACCTAACCCTAACCCTAACCCTAACCCTAACCCTTCGGGAGAAGGCTAAGCCAGCAGGAGAGCACTCTCCGGCTCTCTGGAACCCTCCTGGTTCCGGCTGGCTTGGGCATGGTGCAGAGATGCTAGTCATCTCTTTCCACCAGTCTCCGCTCTTCTCCAACCCGGAGTTGACATGGAGATTTGCCCCAAGATGAGACCTTTTCTCTGGCTCTAGCTGGGATGGTTCATTCCATCCTGACTAGGGGGTAAGTATCCAGCCACCCTGTGTCCACTTGGACAACGCACACTGGGATGGTGGTCTGGGGCCAAACAGACCTTAAATGGGGCCCAATCTTTTACTGGTGATTAGCACCACCCACACACCAGCACACTTTGCACTACATGAAGAGTTTCACTACATGAAGACAACATCAAGAGTACGCTACGGAAAACACCGCCGTTTAGTGATTTGATTAGCTAGAATACTAATAGTTCAGATAACACCACTCAACTTTATCTAACCTTTTGAATAGCTAATCCAATCTCATTAGTACCGTAGTGGAGGGCAGAGTCAGCAGGAGAGCATTGGGAGGCTGTGGTCTGACCATGGTTTGCCCCGCTCTCTGGTCTGGATCCCTGGTGATCCTAGCTGACTTAGACATGGTATTGAGATGCTCGGGAGAGTCCAGGAGGCTGCGCTCTGGCGCGGCCAGCCTGACTACCCTGAGAGACTTAAGACAGCGCTCTGTTGTGACTGATCTGGGTCTTCTGGGGGTCTTGGGAGGTAGCGCTTTGCTGCTACTGGCCTGGGGCCCTTGGTCATCTCTTTCTACCAGATGCTCGGGAGAGTCTAGGAGACTGCGCTCTGGCGCAGCCAGCCTGACTACCCTGAGAGACTTAAGACAGCACTCTGTTGTGACTGATCTGGGTCTTCTGGGGGCCTTGGGAGGTAGCACTTTGCTGCTATTGATCTGGGGCCCTTAGTCATCAATCGGATGCTCGGGAGAGTCTAGGAGGCTGCGCTCTGGCGCGGCCAGCCTGACTACCCTGAGAGACTTAAGACAGCACTCTGTTGTGACTGATCTGGGTCTTCTGGGGGCCTTGGGAGGTAGCACTTTGCTGCTATTGATCTGGGGCCCTTGGTCATCGTCAGATGCTCGGGAGAGTCTAGGAGGCTGCGCTCTGGTGCGGCCAGCCTGACTACCCTGAGAGACTTAAGACAGCACTCTGTTGTGACTGATCTGGGTCTTCTGGGGGCCTTGGGAGGTAGCACTTTTCTGCTATTGATCTGGGGCCCTTGGTCATCTCTTTCTACCAGTCTTTGCTCCTCTCCTACCTGGGATTGACAACAAAATATCAGTACTTAATTCTATCCAATCTTTAAAACGTAACAGAGTAACATTAACAGTTAGACTGGGAACCCTCCACGGTGGGACAATAGTCTTTAAAACTCTAACTCTTATTAACATTTAACTGCTAACAAACTCAACAATGTAAGGAACCTTCCACTGTGAGGTAATGGTATTTAAACTCTAACTCTTCCTAAAAAATGAACTATTAACAAATGAACTATAAACAAACTCAACAACATAGAGAACTAAAAGCCATCATACCATCATGAGATTCCTCGGAAACCATATTGGATTTTCCTGAGGAAAACTTTAGCAACAATTGGACATAAGACACACGCTGGGGACTGATCTACCTACAGCGGGGCCGCCTCAGATGAGGGTGTTTAGTTATTAAAGGCCTGAAACACCCGATGAGTCTTTGGTGAACTACTGATGATGTGTCTTAAAATTCGCCCACAGACTACTTTGCTACCAAAGAACTTGTGGACCTAGGACCTCCTAAAGCAAATTACTGCCATAACAAACCAAATTACAATATCAGAGCTTAATCTAAAGCCTACTCTTCTTTTTTACAAAAACCATGTTTAAAACTTATCCCTAACCCCTATATCCCCCCCGGGGGTTCCTTCTGGAGTAAAACCTAGACCCAAGGACTAATTCTAACCCTAACCTAGGCAATACCTTAAAATAAAACTGAACCCTATTCCTAATTCTAACCCTAACCTAGAGGATCTCTCTGAAACATATTGGACACCTTTACTTAAGAGCCTGACTCTAAGATTATACTTGAACTCCAAACAGAGTTGATTCCCTGTTGTGAGACGAGCTACTGAAGCCTAAAAGGGCAAACCATAGTTCTGATGGCTTAATGCTTGACAAGCGACGACCAGTGCACTTCCCTCGGTCCCTAACCATGCTAGTCATGGTAAAGGCCGTTAAACAAAGACATATACCTAACCCAGCCAGAGCCCCGGACTAAGCACGCCATCAGAAACAAAAGGTTAAGCTCCCTGTCCTACTAGAGTGAACCTGAACCTGAATTGGAAAACAGATGCGAGTATTTAACTAAATCCTACATTGAAGGCTTTTTAGAAAGGTGTAATTAAAGGTCATAAAACCTTAACATACACCTTAAACCTAGACCAACCCTCAAGGGACGACTTAAAAAAAACATCAGAAACCCTATGGTGGACTTTCTAAAAAAAGATACACACCCGTTCTGCCCCTGTCCTGCTTTCGTGGGCCTGGGGGCTGACCGGGTGAGAGGGACAATGCCAAAACCCGGCATGGAGGTCGACCCTGCCAAACCCCGGTGGCGCGCCTCTAGTCTCTTGATCCTGTGATGCTTTCCACGGACCACTTGGTGGATAGGAAAACAGACGCTAGTGTGAGACAAAATTAATCCTAAACTAAGGGCTTTTTAGAAGAGTGTGATTGAAGGTCATAAAACCTGAACATACACCTCAAACCTAGACTAACCCTCAAGGGACAACTTAAAAACATCAGAAACCCTATGGTGGACTTTTTTAAAAATAGATACACACCCGTTCTGCCCCTGTCCTGCTTTCGTGGGCCTGGGGGCTGACCGGGTGAGAGGGACAATGCCAAAACCCGGCATGGAGGTCGACCCTGCCAAACCCCGGTGGCGCGCCTCTAGTCTCTTGATCCTGTGATGCTTTCCACGGACCACTTGGTGGATAGGAAAACAGACGCTAGTGTGAGACAAAATTAAAAACATCAGAAACCCTATGGTGGACTTTCTAAAAATAGATACACACCCGCTCTGCCCCTGTCCTGCTTTCGTGGGCCTGGGGGCTGACCGGGTGAGAGGGACAATGCCAAAACCCGGCATGGAGGTCGACCCTGCCAAACCCCGGTGGCGCGCCTCTAGTCTCTTGATCCTGTGATGCTTTCCACGGACCACTTGGTGGATAGGAAAACAGACGCTAGTGTGAGACAAAATTAAAAACATCAGAAACCCTATGGTGGACTTTCTAAAAATAGATACACACCCGCTCTGCCCCTGTCCTGCTTTCGTGGGCCTGGGGGCTGACCGGGTGAGAGGGACAATGCCAAAACCCGGCATGGAGGTCGACCCTGCCAAACCCCGGTGGCGCGCCTCTAGTCTCTTGATCCTGTGATGCTTTCCACGGACCACTTAGTGGATAGGAAAACAGACGCTAGTGTGAGACAAAATTAAAAACATCAGAAACCCTATGGTGGACTTTCTAAAAATAGATACACACCCGCTCTGCCCCTGTCCTGCTTTCGTGGGCCTGGGGGCTGACCGGGTGAGAGGGACAATGCCAAAACCCGGCATGGAGGTCGACCCTGCCAAACCCCGGTGGCGCGCCTCTAGTTTCTTGATCCTGTGATGCTTTCCACGGACCACTTGGTGGATAGGAAAACAGACGCTAGTGTGAGACAAAATTAAACCTAATCCTAAACTAAGGGCTTTTTAGAAGAGTGTTATTGAAGGTCATAAAACCTGAACATACACCTCAAACCTTGACCAACCCTCAAGGGACAACTTAAAAACATCAGAAACCCTATGGTGGACTTTCTAAAAATAGATACACACCCGCTCTGCCCCTGTCCTGCTTTCGTGGGCCTGGGGGCTGACCGGGTGAGAGGGACAATGCCAAAACCCGGCATGGAGGTCGACCCTGCCAAACCCCGGTGGCGCGCCTCTAGTCTCTTGATCCTGTGATGCTTTTCACGGACCACTTGGTGGATAGGAAAACAGACGCTAGTGTGAGACAAAATTAAACCTAATCCTAAACTAAGGGCTTTTTAGAAGAGTGTTATTGAAGGTCATAAAACCTGAACATACACCTCAAACCTTGACCAACCCTCAAGGGACAACTTAAAAACATCAGAAACCCTATGGTGGACTTTCTAAAAATAGATACACACCCGCTCTGCCCCTGTCCTGCTTTCGTGGGCCTGGGGGCTGACCGGGTGAGAGGGACAATGCCAAAACCCGGCATGGAGGTCGACCCTGCCAAACCCCGGTGGCGCGCCTCTAGTCTCTTGATCCTGTGATGCTTTCCATGGACCACTTGGGGGATAGGTAAACAGACGCTAGTGTGAGACAAAATCAAACCTAATCCTATACTAAGGGCTTTTTAGAAGAGTGTGATTAAAGGTCATGAAACCTGAACATACATCTCAAACCTCATACATATGAACCTAACTTACATCCTGAAACAATCCTAAACCTAACCCTTCTCCTAAACCTAACCTAAATCTAACCCACATTCTAAACCTAACCCTAGACCCTAACCCAACCCTCATTATACATATAAACCTAACTTACATCCTGAAACAATCCTAAACCTAACCCTTCTCCTAAACCTAACCTAAATCTAACCCACATTCTAAACCTAACCCTAGACCCTAACTTAACCCACACCCAACCCTCATTATACATATAAACCTAACTTACATCCTGAAACAATCCTAAACCTAACCCTTCTCCTAAACGTAACCTAAATCTAACCCACATTCTAAACCTAACCCTAGACCCTAACTTAACCCACACCCAACCCTCATTATGACACTTAATAATTCTCCATTATTTTTAATGCTCTAAACCACTTAGTTTCCTATATTTATTTTCCCACCACAAGGGGGCGCTCTCCACCTAAAAGCCTATGACATACTATAGAGGGCTACAGGGGACACTTACACACCAAGTCCCATAATTTTATCCCTTACAGACTCTTCAGAATTTACCCTCAAACATTTGACCACTAGGGCGCGTTAGACCTTCGAAAATAGACTAAAACCACTCCCTAGGGGACACTTCATAAATCCCCACTGGCCCCAACATCCTAAACCACCCAGAAACCTTTTAAAAGCTTTAAACTCTCCCCTCGTGGTAACCAGGAAATGAATGCATACAAAAATACCATGTGTTGTAGTCTCTGTCCAAATGCATACAAGTCTGTAGTCTTTCAATCCAACAGGAATCAGGAAGAACCAGGAAGTGAAAAGGGGTGATTCTCTTTGACACAAAAACGGCCACAGCGTTTGATTAAAAGTCAGAAAAATACAAGGTTTTCACTTTTGGATTGCTCTTGATCTCCTCATCTGAGCCAATATGTTTTTAGCCCTTTAAAATTACTTTTAAATTTCGCTAAAAAGTTAACTTTTGTTGACACAAAAACGTCTGAATCTTTGGATTTATAAGTCAGAAAAACACAAGGTTTTCACTTTTGGATTGCTCTTGATCTCCTCATCTGAGCCAATATGTTTTTAGCCCTTTAAAATTACTTTTAAAATTTCGCTAAAAAATAAACAAACCAGGAGGAACCAGGAAGTGAAAAGGAGTTTTTCTCTGACACAAAAACGGCCACAGCTTTTGATTAAAAAGTCAGAAAAACACAAGGTTTTCACTGATGATTAGCTCTCGATCTCCTCATCTTAACCAATATACTTTTAGCCCTTCGGAGTTACTTAAAACAAGTGCTAGGCGTGAGCTGTCAGTGGTAAACAAGAGCTGAACTGAACTCTGGGTTTTCTTTTGACACAAAAACGTCTGAATCTTTTGATTTATAAGTCAGAAAAACACAAGGTTTTCACTGTTGGATTGCTCTTGATCTCCTCTTCTGAACCAATATGGTTTTAGCCCTTCAAAATTACTTTTACATTTTCGCTAAAAAGTACCAACCATTAAGGTGTATTGTATGTAAAATAGGTACCTTTCCCAGCAAAACTATGCTTTGTATTGGGAACGAATGGAAGAACAGGAGTTGTTCTACTGATGAAGATGGCTACCATGGAGGGGAGAGCTGACTTCTGCAAGAACTAACTGCTTTTTTCAAAGCAACACGAGGGAAATCCGGATCCAGCTTGAGTAGAAGCTTGGTGGTCTCTCATGGGTGTTTCCTACCCATGGGTCTAGGCCACCCGCTCTTGCTTGGGTCCAACTGCCGGATCTCGGTAGCCTGGATACCTTACGGTGCCAACGAAGGGCTATCGGGAGAAGGCTAAGCCAGCAGGAGAGCACTCTCCGGCTCTCTGGAACCCTCCTGGTTCCGGCTGGCTTGGGCATGGTGCAGAGATGCTAGTCATCTCTTTCCACCAGTCTCCGCTCTTCTCCAACCCGGAGTTGACATGGAGATTTGCCCCAAGATGAGACCTTTTCTCTGGCTCTAGCTGGGATGGTTCATTCCATCCTGACTAGGGGGTAAGTATCCAGCCACCCTGTGTCCACTTGGACAACGCACACTGGGATGGTGGTCTGGGGCCAAACAGACCTTAAATGGGGCCCAATCTTTTACTGGTGATTAGCACCACCCACACACCAGCACACTTTGCACTACATGAAGAGTTTCACTACATGAAGACAACATCAAGAGTACGCTACGGAAAACACCGCCGTTTAGTGATTTGATTAGCTAGAATACTAATAGTTCAGATAACACCACTCAACTTTATCTAACCTTTTGAATAGCTAATCCAATCTCATTAGTACCGTAGTGGAGGGCAGAGTCAGCAGGAGAGCATTGGGAGGCTGTGGTCTGACCATGGTTTGCCCCGCTCTCTGGTCTGGATCCCTGGTGATCCTAGCTGACTTAGACATGGTATTGAGATGCTCGGGAGAGTCCAGGAGGCTGCGCTCTGGCGCGGCCAGCCTGACTACCCTGAGAGACTTAAGACAGCGCTCTGTTGTGACTGATCTGGGTCTTCTGGGGGTCTTGGGAGGTAGCGCTTTGCTGCTACTGGCCTGGGGCCCTTGGTCATCTCTTTCTACCAGATGCTCGGGAGAGTCTAGGAGACTGCGCTCTGGCGCAGCCAGCCTGACTACCCTGAGAGACTTAAGACAGCACTCTGTTGTGACTGATCTGGGTCTTCTGGGGGCCTTGGGAGGTAGCACTTTTCTGCTATTGATCTGGGGCCCTTGGTCATCTCTTTCTACCAGTCTTTGCTCCTCTCCTACCTGGGATTGACAACAAAATATCAGTACTTAATTCTATCCAATCTTTAAAACGTAACAGAGTAACATTAACAGTTAGACTGGGAACCCTCCACGGTGGGACAATAGTCTTTAAAACTCTAACTCTTATGAACATTTAACTGCTAACAAACTCAACAATGTAAGGAACCTTCCACTGTGAGGTAATGGTATTTAAACTCTAACTCTTCCTAAAAAATGAACTATTAACAAATGAACTATAAACAAACTCAACAACATAGAGAACTAAAAGCCATCATACCATCATGAGATTCCTCGGAAACCATATTGGATTTTCCTGAGGAAAACTTTAGCAACAATTGGACATAAGACACACGCTGGGGACTGATCTACCTACAGCGGGGCCGCCTCAGATGAGGGTGTTTAGTTATTAAAGGCCTGAAACACCCTATGAGTCTTTGGTGAACTACTGATGATGTGTCTTAAAATTCGCCCACAGACTACTTTGCTACCAAAGAACTTGTGGACCTAGGACTTCCTAAAGCAAATTACTACCATAATAAACCAAATTACAATATCAGAGCTTAATCTAAAGCCTACTCTTCTTTTTTACAAAAACCATGTTTAAAACTTATCCCTAACCCCTATATCCCCTCGGGGATTCCTTCTGGAGTAAAACCTAGACCCAAAGACTAATTCTAACCCTAACCCAGGCAATACCTTAAAATAAGACTGAACCCTATTCCTAATTCTAACCTATAGGATCTCTCTGAAACATATTGGACACCTTTACTTAAGAACCTGACTCTAAGAATATACTTTAACTCCAAACAAAGTTGATTCCCTGTTGTGAGAAGAGCTACTGAAGCCTAAAAAAGGCAAACCACAGTTCTGATGGCTTAATGCTTGACAAGCGACGGCCAGTGCACTTCCCTCGGTCCCTAACCATGCTAGTCATGGTAAAGGCCGTTAAACAAAGACATATACCTAACCCTAACCCTAACCCTAACCCTATTTTGTATAGTTTATATAATTATTCTATTTAATATATTGTTTTACCCCTGTATGCACCTCCTCCTTCCAATTTCACTTCCCCTCCCTTCTCCTTGTCTGTGTGTGTGTGTGTGTGTGATACTTTCTTCTTTTTTTTGATTTCCCCTCCCTTATCCAGACAACGTTTGCTTTCTTCATTGAGGGCAGCATGGTCTGGATGACGCCTATTTAATTCATTTTTTTAGACACTTTATTATGAATTTCTCTTTCGTGTGTGTGTGTGGTGTGGTTGTTTATATATTTATTTTAAACACTGTATCCACCTACCCCCTTTTCATGGCACTTATTCATGGCTGGTCACTCTGTCAAGGCCATCTGAGTGGCAGTCAGTAAGCCCTCTCGTGGTGAGTGTGGGTATGCGAGAGAGACGGGCTCTCCTTCTCCCTACCTTCCCTCCCTCCCTCCCTCCCTCCCTCCTTTCCCCCCCCCCCTCCTCACACACTGGCCACAACTGGGTTCCTCCCAGTACACTGGCGGGAATCCGCACTGGACCCCTCCGCTCGTCAACATCAACATCATCGCTGCTGCGCTGCGGCTACATCCCACAGCACTGAGTCCAGATCCGGCTGCCACTTTCGCTGCTGTTGCCGCTGTCATCTCGCGGCCTTCACCTAGACACATCACCATCACAAATATTTAGGAAAAGAGTGCATAGCCCATTTTGAACAAGCTCACTTGTTTTGGTTTTGTCTCTCTCTGTTATCTTTATCTTCCCTTTTTAATGCCCGGTGGGGTTTTAGAAGAGGTGCTCAGATTGCACACTCAATCCTCCTCATCCTCCTCTCTCCCAGTCCATAGTAGGACTCCCTGAGCTAGGTTTCGAGACACATAAGCCTAGTCTCTTGTACCCTCCCCTATGTGTAAAAATTCCCCTGCTGATACGTATAACCTGTCTGTGCCCTTGTCTGTGCTGTTGCGGAGGTCCAAAAAATAAAAAATAAAAAAAACAAACCTCCTGTAGCAAGTACTTCTTTGCCTCCATCTAGTGGGGAAACACAGTAGTGGATGCTCTTTTCTCTTTTCTCCTTGTTTTTCTCCCTCCCTCCCTCTCACATCCCCACTGGACACCAACACTGACACTGACTGCCCACACCTAACATCCATACATCTTTCACAAGGGATTATGTTCTCCTAGTGGAGATTTTTCTCTCCCAAAAAAAAAAAAAAAAAAAAATGGAAGAATAAGTCGTATGATTGGTCTGAGCTTAGTTTTGTCTTTATTTTACTTTTTCTTTAAAAACCGCTTTTTAGAAAGGGGAATATGGGTATGAGTCTTGTGGATTGGTTTTCTTCTAAACCTAAAGCTTACCTTATCCTAAACATAACCATAGTTGGTCTTATTTTCTGATTAGTACATTAGTACTATCAGACTCATAATCATTAACATCCAATCCCTTCCATAAATACTCACTTAGTACTCATTTCATACCCCCCTCTCCCCCCTCCTTTTTTACTTTCCTTCCCTAATTTTG
>NW_024880214.1:5000-25228 GCF_900700415.2 Clupea harengus
CTGTCTGTCTGTCTGTCTGTCTGTCTGTGTGTCTGCCTGCCTGTCTGTCTGCACGTCCCGAGCCACGTGAGCTTCATGAGGCCGACTTTGTCAGGCAGTAATTGCTTACGGCCATACCACACTGAGCACGCCCGATCTCGTCCGATCTCGGAAGCTAAGCAGTGTCGGGCCTGGTTAGTACTTGGATGGGAGACCGCCTGGGAATACCAGGTGCTGTAAGCTTTTCTGTCTCTGCCTCCCAGCGCGCCCCTGCTGGCCGCAGCAGTCAGCACAATTCAGCCAGTTAAACTTGGAACACTCTTTTGTGTTTTTTTTTTTCTTTCTTTCTTTCTGCCTGTCTGTTATGTCTGTCTGTCTGTCTGTCTGTCTGTCTGTCTGTCTGTCTGTGTGTCTGCCTGCCTGTCTGTCTGCACGTCCCGAGCCACGTGAGCTTCATGAGGCCGACTTTGTCAGGCAGTAATTGCTTACGGCCATACCACACTGAGCACGCCCGATCTCGTCCGATCTCGGAAGCTAAGCAGTGTCGGGCCTGGTTAGTACTTGGATGGGAGACCGCCTGGGAATACCAGGTGCTGTAAGCTTTTCTGTCTCTGCCTCCCAGCGCGCCCCTGCTGGCCGCAGCAGTCAGCACAATTCAGCCAGTTAAACTTGGACACTCTTTTGTGTTTTTTTTTTTCTTTCTTTCTTTCTGCCTGTCTGGTTTAGTCTGTCTGTCTGTCTGTCTGTCCTGTCTGTCTGTCTGTCTGTCTGTGTGTTGTCTGCCTGCCTGTCTGTCTGCACTTCCCGAGCACGTGAGCTTTATAGGCCGACTTTGTCAGGCAGTAATTGCTTACGCCATACCACACTGAGCACGCGCCGATCTCGTCCGATCTCGGAAGCAAAGCAGTGTCGGGCCTGGTTAGTACTTGGATGGGGAGACCGCCTGCGGAATACCAGGTCTGTAAGCTTTTCTGTCTCTGGCCTCCCAGCGCGCCCCTGCTGGCGCAGCCAGTCAGCACAATTCAGCCAGTTAACCTTGGAACACTCTTTTGTGTTTTTTTTCTTTCTTTCTTTCTGCCTGTCTGTTAGTCTGTCTGTCTGTCTGTCTGTCTGTCTGTCTGTCTGTCTGTCTGTCTGTCTGTCTGTCTGTCTCTGTCTAGCCACGTGCCTCTATCAGGCCGACTTTGTAAGGCAGTAATTGCTTACGGCCATTACCACACTGAGCACGCCCGATCTCGTCCGATCTCGGAAGCTAAGCAGTGTCGGGCCTGGTTAGTACTTGGATGGGAGACCGCCTGGGAATACCAGGTGCTGTAAGCTTTTCTGTCTCTGCTCCCAGCGCGCCCCTGCTGGCCGCAGCAGTCAGCACAATTCAGCCAGTTGAACTTGGAACACTCTTTTGTGTTTTTTTTTTTCTTTCTTTCTTTCTGCCTGTCTGTTAGTCTGTCTGTCTGTCTATCTGTCTGTCTGCCTGCCTGTCTGTCTGCACGTCCCGAGCCACGTGAGCTTCATGAGGCCGACTTTGTCAGGCAGTAATTGCTTACGGCCATACCACACTGAGCACGCCAAATTTCGTGAGATTCCGAAGTTGTTTGTTGGCAGTAGTAGAAGGAGAAAGGCTCCTTCCAGTTCGTTTGTTTATTGTTTGTGCATTTGATTTTTGTCTTTAGTAAGTTTGTTTGTTAGTGTCAGTTTAGTTTATTTGTTCTGAAAGGGAACCCTGCAGTTTTTTAACTGTTAGGGCGAACTTGAAAGTTCAAACTTTTTTCACAATGGACGGACCTCGCGGCACTGAACACGGAATGAAAAAAGGTAAAAGAGATAAGGATTTACCCTCAAAAACGGACGGCAGCAAGGCATCGACCAAGGACAACGGCAAAAAGACAACGGATTTAAACAAAGGTGAACAACGGACTGACACACGGCTAAATGACAACGGACTGGATAAAAGGATTACGAGCAAGCCTAATGATTCAAACACGGACGGTGCAACGGCAATGAATACGGATAATGGCAGCACGACAACGAGAAATAAAATGGATTTAAATAAAAGCAAATAACGGACTGATACACGGCTGAATGACAAAGGACTGGATAAAAGGAGTATGGCATACGACAACGAGAAGGAAAGTGGACTTAAATAAAGACGAACAACGGATGGATAAAGGGCTTCACGAAAACGGACTGGATGAAAGGATTACGAGCAAGCCTAATGATTTAAACACGGACTGCATAACGGTAAGAACTCTGGATAACGGCAATACAACAACGACAAGGAAAGTAGATCTAAACAATGACGAACGAAGGACGGATGAAAGGAAAAACGAAAACGGACTGGATAAAATGATTACGAGTGAGGCAAATGATTCAAACATGGTTGCGAAGGATGCAGGAAAAGATATTGAAAATGAGAGCGATGGAGTAAAGGAGATGAGGAACGAGGATGCAGGAAGGAAAAATGCTGAGAGTGGGGTGGAAAGCAGAGAAACATGGCGAAATGAGCCAGACCAAAGCAACGAAAAAGGTAAAGATCACAATGAACTTTATTATGAAAATAATACTGACAAAGAAAGTGTGGGATATTTTAATATGATTCAGAAGGAAGGTCAGATAATTACACTCTAAAACACGATGTTAGAAAAGGGGTTTGGCCCACCGGGTAGAGGATGGGTCATGATACACATTTTAAGCTTTCTGATTGGATGGAGTCAGGTTAGGGGTTAATGATGTGATTGGATACAGGGTCAGCCAGTCAAAGCTGAAGTGGGAGTGTCAGAAGAGGTTTAAATGGCAGCGCGGGACTGTAGGCAGACAGAAACATTCTAGAACTTTCTCTTATTGTTGTTTAAGATCTTCAATAAACCCTGCTTAAATGGGACCGCGTGTGTGTATATTTTAGACACGACATATTTGGTGACTTCGACGGTGATAGTGAAAAGACGAGGGCACCTGGTTCAGGCCGATTCAGCCCTATCCGGGAGGCCTCCTTTAAAAAAAAGGTAAGCATTTTGCTTATTAGCGGCTGGTGGTTGAACCGGAGCTGAACTTTGTGGTGTCGGTCTTTGCTAAAACGAAAACGCAGCCTGGAGGTGCCCAGTAAATGTGAATTCTTTAAGCACGGTATAGTCGCTATTTTTGGTTCGCAACCAATGTTATAAGCAGTTCACACAATAAGGAGTGAATTACTTGTTGTCGCATGTTCTGGCTTTTATGGGAGATTTAGCAGTTCAAATAGAACTAAGCAGTACGGTGCTGTTTTATCGCATGTTCTGGCTTATATGGGAAATTGTGTATCATAAGGCAGTTCAAATAGCGGACTATTGAAATATCCACTATCGCATGTTCTGGCCTTTATGGGATTTAGGTTATATTAAAAGCAGTTCAAATAAGCCTTAATAACCTACTGAGTTATTGGTTTATCGCATGTGCTGGCTTTATTGAGAATACATACGTTGAGTTACTTGAAACAGTAAGGTAGTGGGTATTGAATGAGCCGTGTTACACGTGTGAGATCACGTGAACGCGAGGTATTTGTGGAAACGGAAATTCCGTTGGAATTGATGTGAATGAATGCGTATAATCACTGTAGACAAAATATTAAAGTTCTAAATAAATATCAGTGATTAATGAGGAGCAT
The DNA here is from genome assembly GCF_900700415.2 of Clupea harengus. NCBI lineage: Eukaryota > Metazoa > Chordata > Actinopteri > Clupeiformes > Clupeidae > Clupea > Clupea harengus. The sequence continues at coordinate 8,617 of NW_024880214.1, forward strand.
AATAGGAAAAATGCTCCAGTCGTGTGAAAGTGGATGAATGAATTGAATTTAAGTTGCAGTTAAATTTGAACGACGACCGGTTGAAGTACAAGTCGTGGGGAAAGTTTATCTGGTGATTGTATAAAATATCACATCGCCTTATGTTGCAGTTAATTTTGATAAACTTACTGTATTGATACAGGAGCCAAGTCATTTTCGACTGTTATTAGATTATTTGACCATATATGAACACTGCGTGGTTTTTGTCCACTTTGGCTGGAATGTTTTGTTGGATCTACCAGACAAAGGGATTTAAAAAATCGTGTTGTAATCAGTATTGAAAACATATAATACAACCCAGACTAGTTTGTTTCATTGTAATAGAGGAATTGTTGGTTCCGCTGTTCTTAAAACGAACGAAACTGGAAATTGTAGTATTAGCGCAAGATACATTCTGGTGTTGATTGTGCTGTAATTAATAATACAGGGATATTTTTAGTTTCGCATACACGCATTGGAAAATTCGTATAATACGAAAGAAAACTTGCGTCAAAGGGAAATCTAAAGCCTGTTTAGGGAACTAAGGTTGGCTATAGCTGCTCTGGATGAAAAGATAACATTGTTCACACGTGGTAAAGTTCAAACTTTTAAAGATTAGTTGTTTATTGGTTGCTGAAGGTTTGAATTAAGTGGTAATACTGTGGGTAATTGTAGTTGGTTAAAAGGATTTGGTAACTATATATAATTATAAACGAAAAGTGAGTTTAAGGTTGTATTTTGAGACCATTATAACATCGGTGAGGGGCGGCAATTGCATTGTTGTGTGGTACACGTGGCTGTGTTTGGTATCGTCCTTTGTTTCAGGAAACCACGTGGGAAGTATTTCTGTGTGGGCCTGTATTTTTGTAAGGGGGTTGGGGGTTTCCCTCAAATTTCATGTACACTTGTTAAGAGACAGCAGGAGTTACATATTTTCACAATATATATGAATTTAGCAAAAGAAAATCATATGGAGCATAGGCAAGTGTTAGCACAATCTGCAGATGAGTTTGGAAGAGGCAGGGGGAAAATGGAGGCCGGAGATGAGCAGATGGCCCGGAGACTGATTGATAGGGGGAAGGTGTATTGAATGCTTTGTTGGAAGAGACAGTGCAATGGAGGCAAAGCACCTTTTGCCTGGCCAGGTGTTTCAAAGTCTTAAGAATGTTAATTCAGCAGTGGGGGAAGTTCCTTTTTTGTCAGGGATGGTAGAGGAAGCTGTGAGTTATGACCAATTGACTGCAGGATATCGAGAGGTGTTTAAACTGGGATTTCAAATGGGTTACGAGACACAGAAGAAAGAGAGAATGATGGTTGAGAGTAAGTTTACGAAGTTAAAACATTCTTTGATGCAAAAGGAGATGGGAGAGCAGAGAGATACTAGTCCACAGGCGGGTAACCCCGGTGGCTTTGTTTCCCTGCATGAAGGGCCATGGTTAAATTCAGGTTTAATTCAGTCTAATGGGAGAAAGATACCACACCAGGTTATGGCTTTGCAAGGACCCATTGCATATCAAATTAAACAGATTTACTGGATAGGTTTATTTGGATTGGAATGGGAGGATAGGATCTGGAGTGAGTGGGGACCTTTTATTCATGAGTGGCATGGTAGTCTCAGAAAGCCTAGGTATCCAACTCATTGTACTATCATGGTGGGAGAAGCTCCATGTGATGCGCGAAAGGTGGAGAGAGATGAAAGATGGAGAGTAGCATTGAATGGAAGGAAACAGATCAAAGTTAGGGCTGTGGGTATAATTGTAGGACCAGAAGGAGTAGGAGTGGAGGCTAAGTTGGATCCTCAATTGTACACTAAAGCATATGATATGCCGAATGCCACACCGTACATTACACTTAAAGTGGGCATAGGATTTAGGGACAGAGACGTTGGTCATATGATGGTGAGAGCCAAAGCTAGTGTATGGGTGTCAGCAGAAGGGTTAGTGAAAGAGGGGGTTAGGATGTCAAAAGATAACACCTTAATGCAGATCAGGCATTCAGTTAAGTTGGAAGGGGAGCCATGGGAAGTAGAGGTGATTGAGTGAGAGAGGATAGAGGAGGAATATACAGTGGGTGACTTTTATGGGAATCCATACGGTATATATGATGGGTATGAAGGAATAGGTATTGAAATGTTGAATACATGGGTGTTGCTTGAGGATTGTAGCTTGGTGGAAGTGAGTGGAATTGGATCGTGTATAGAATGGGAATTAGTGGGATTAAACAAATAAGGTAATTGACAGATTGAATAAAGCACAGTTATATATTGCATAGCATATAATACATTTTGACAATTGCTCCTGGCTGATGGTAATCTGTGAGTTTCACACATAGGATTATTTACGGTTTATGAATATGAAATTGGGTTTGCTGGTAAAAAATACATGTGTGATGCATATTGGGTTGAAAGGTTGATTAAGTAGTGGATGAATGCTGAGAGTTGGATAGTCGCAGCTGGAGTGTAGAAATGTTATTTTGACAAGGATATGGAATGGGTGCTTGGTTGATGACTTTGATAACAATCTGCATTGAAAGTTTTTTGTTTGCAGGCCAGCAGCAGGAGAGATAGTGGAGAAGATAGCACAGAGGGTTAAGGAATGTAGTGGTTGGTACAGCTGTTGTTGAAGAAAGGACCCCTGCGTCCCCCTCTGGTTCATACACAAAAGGCCCTCGGGTTACAAGTGATAAGACTGTTGGCCCAGGTGTGGCACTGGGGTCATGGGAAGCCAGGCAGGGGTAGGTAAGAAGTATGGTTATTTAGCAACAGGACGTCAGGAAAGGGTTAAGAGAAAGTTTATTGGAGAGAGTGAGAAAACAAGAGATTGATAGAGCTTAGCGGGGGTATAGAAGAGAGTTTTGGAAGTAATTAATATGACTAAGGGATAAACTGATAAGAAAGAGCAGGAGGCAAAAGGGGTATATGGAGGTATGTTATGTAGTAAGAAAAGTTAAAGTTAGAATGGGCTATAGATAAGGACTTTTAAATGAATAATTGAGGGTTTAAAACATTAGATCATTTCTTGAAATAAAATTAAAAACAGGGTAATTACATATGTATAGATTGAGGGAATAGGAAAATGGATAGACAGAAGGAAAGTGGTTTGAAGGAGGTACATGGAAAGTAAGAATGAGAAGGTAAATGGGAAGTTAAAGAGGGGTAGGATATGTTATGTTTCATTTATCAATATTCTAGGTATACAGATGAGAGGAGTGACAGAGAGAAGGGGAGCCGTGTGCAAGTGTCAGTGGAACCTGAAAGCAAGCCAGGTTGAGGATGGAACTAGATGGCTGATACCTAAGGTTGATGTAAGGAATTGTGTGGGGGTTTTGGTGTTAACTCCTTGTTAGTATATATGAAAATAACATGGTTTTTAAGTGTCTCTTACAGATTTGGGGGAACCTTCTGAAGTGGTTTGGGCTGAGGAGCCGCAGGAACTGAATGGTTTGTTTGTAGTTGCATTGGGGGATGGGCGATAGGAAGGAGTGACATGCCCTTTGAAGTATTGGTATATGGTGTGAGTGGGGTGATGTTAGTATTCAAGCCAGGTTATAGCCAACAAGGTAAGATCCTTTGTCATTATAAATGTGACTAAGGGGGGTGAGTCTTTATGCTTTGATAAGCCACGTGGGCAGGGTTTCCTTCGAGATAGTGTTTCAGCAATTAATTTATAGCCAAACTTAGTGATAAAGATATAATGTACATAGGTGATGTATTTATTTCAAGGGATACGACCAAATTGATTTAAAAGAGGGGTAAACTGCAGGCTTGGTAAACTATGGAGCTGCTATTGTGGCCAGATGGCAACTCTATACATGTTATCTGCTTTGTTCATTTGCACGCACTTTTTAGTTTTCAGTGCGTAAGGGGGGAGGTATTAGGAAAATTAAATTTATGGGGTTTTGGTCACCCTATTTATGGGAGGTTTTGGGATGAAATTTTGCATAATGCTATGGTTGTAGCATCTATAATAAGGAATAAAGGAGTGGAGATCAAACCTCGGGGAATGTTATGGGGTGTGGGTACAGGTTATACCCACTGATATGTTTCTTTAATCTTTTTTATGGCTCAGGAATGAAGGATAACTTGGTACCTGAGCTCAGCGGGAAATATATAAGTGAATGCCAGGGATTTGGCCGCTGAATCTTATTGTTCCATTTGGAATGTGTTATACTGAAAGGTATAAGTGTATAGATATGACAAGGGAAATAGAGATATTATAGTAATGGATGGGTTTTTTATATGATGGGTTAAGGTGTGTCTGAGGACAGGACTGAAGCTAAGAGATGGTAAGTGTCATGAGCTGTGGGGGAGATAATGTAGCTGAATGGATGGTAGTTTATTTAAGGAGTTAAAGTTAGGGGAAATAGACAATCATAATGGAGAAAATGAAAATTGTCTATAATTATATGTAAGGTAACTAGGTAAACTACTAAATCTTTAAGTCTACATGAGGCAGGAGCGCTGCACGGAGCAGTCATGCGCTGGGACACAGGAGTGAACTGGAGGAGTGTGAGAGAATGGATGAACTGAAGGTGGGTCAGCTGCAGACAATCATGGGTGTGATTGGAGACATGCAGCTGGAAGTGTGAATGTCGTGGAAGGAACGGGTGTGTGAGTGTGCTGAAGGGGAGCTGCTGAAGCACACTTCAGCACAAACTTAAAGGTGGAAGCTTATGGACTGGTCCAGTCGGGAGACTGGTGATGGGTTAAGGTTCTTAAAACAAGAGTCTCCAGCCAATAGGGCTGAGAGGTGAAGGGGTTAAGTGTGTTGTATCGTATTAACTGTTTTGCAGGACCACTAGGCGGTGGGACTACCACAATTCGAGGGAGCTGAGTTGGAGTGGGGACCATTCAGATGTAGCAGCTCGACCTGGGTGAAGGGCTGCCAAGGTCATGGACATGCTGCAGTGGATGGATGTGTCTACCCTTGGGGGAAGGAAACTGATGGAACATGGTCAGAGGAGGCTTTCCGGCGGATTCAGATGGAAGACCTCATCAGTGGAACTTATAAGAAGATGTTTGTTGTGGGACATCCATAACAATTCTACAACAGCACGCAGAACATTCATACATATTAAGACTGTACCACCTGCATAACATTGCATACATAATTGGATATGTATTGTTTATATTTATATTGCTTGTTTTGTTTGTTTTAATGTTTGGTTTTCTGTATGTTTGTTTGTATTGTATTTTTGTATGTTTCTTTATATGTTACACAACACAGCATTCAGAAACTGATGGAAAAGAGGATGTGCATGGTTGCCTTCCGCAGCCTGCGGAATGCAGGTGTCGCTGTACAGGACAGGGCAATGGGTCCAGTTTTTACCTTAAAATAAGAAGGTTTTTGTTCTCATCTGTGGGGATAGGGGCATGGCATCTCAGGAGTAAAGGAACACCAGAATGTGGATACTGATATTGTTAGACCTAAGTTTATCCATGTGAATGGAGACTGAACAAAACACACAACACTGCATACACGATAAGATGGTTGTATTACATTTTGTATGTTCAGTAAAAACTACTGTATGCTCATCTAGGACAATCCTAGTGAGACTGTTGTATTGTATGGGGTTATTAATATTGAGTTAGATGAAGTGAATAGACTGTTTAAAATAATGCTAAAACTGGGTTTTTATGTATAGGAGTTCAAATGTACTTGTTTCATCATATGATAGATTGATAGTGTGTATTTGATAGAGTTATGAAAATATGGTTTAGTGTGTCCAAATGGACACAAAGGGGGGAATATGTGGGATATTTTAATATGATTCAGAAGGAAGGTCAGATAATTACACTCTAAAACACGATGTTAGAAAAGGGGTTTGGCCCACCGGGTAGAGGATGGGTCATGATACACATTTTAAGCTTTCTGATTGGATGGAGTCAGGTTAGGGGTTAATGATGTGATTGGATACAGGGTCAGCCAGTCAAAGCTGAAGTGGGAGTGTCAGATGAGGTTTAAATGGCAGCGCGGGACTGTAGGCAGACAGAAACATTCTAGAACTTTCTCTTATTGTTGTTTAAGATCTTCAATAAACCCTGCTTAAAGAGTTCACCATCTGCTGTTCGACTCCTGCTTAAATGGGACCGCGTGTGTGTATATTTTAGACACGACAAAAGCAAGGATAAAAGACATGAGGGGAAAAGGCCGGGACTATGGCAAAGAGCATATTCCAAAGAAATTACACTGGTTTTAGAAACTGAAGATATTGATGGTGTTAACACTATAAAACTAATAAAAGAAATAAAGAACGTTGTAGGGCCTGGAAAACTCTCTGCTCTGAGACCCAGGCCAAATAAACAATATGAGGCAACATTTGAGAGCTTAGAAGACTGCGATCTCCTGGAGGATGGAGGTCTAATGGTTAATGGAATAAGGGTGGAAGTGAAGAGGCTGTACAGAAGCGAGGTAATGGTCTCCTTTCTTCACTTGCCCCCATATACAACAGATACAGAAGTGCTAGAAAAACTACTGAAGTGGGGAGTTGAACCCATCCTCCCCCTAAGGCGGCGTTACTACCCGGGCACGTCAGTGGCAGATGGCACACGTTATATTAAAGTCAGATTCCCAAAAGAAGTAGCATCGTTGCCCTACAGTGCGAGGTTCCATACACCTGACGGGCCTCAGTACTGTAGGGTAATCCATGACCGGCAGGTGAAGCTATGTAGACTGTGCCTACAACCGGGGCACATTATGAGAAACTGCCCTGAGTTCACCTGCCGGGAATGCCTGCAACAAGGCCATTATGCCCGGGAGTGCGCCGCCCCGAAATGCCCCGACTGCCGCCGTGCTTTCATTAAATGCAAGTGCACTATCTCGGAGGAGGAGAGTGAAGGAGAAAATGTGGAGGAAGAGCAGGAGAGCATGGCGGGGTCGGAGGTGGAGGGGGAGGATGAGAGAAGCTCCTCAGAGGAGCAATCGGAGGATGAGGAATTCCCCTGTGCTCAGCCGCATAGAGACCCGGTGCCTGGGGAGAAGCAAGATGAACTGTGTATGGAGAGCTCAGGCATCGGTGTCCTGGAGGGCATATGTGCGGCTGGAGGCACGGGGGAAATGGGGCAGGTGGAGGAGGAGACCCAGCAGATGGAGATACATGGGGGAAAAAAGGACATAGAGAAACGGCAGAGGGAGAGTGATGGTGAAATGGATGACCAGGATTTTAACAGACTGTCGCAACTGAAACAAAGGAAGGTAAAGCCACAATTAAATATCAAAGGGGTGTTGGAGGATCAAGAGAGAAGGAGGAGTGTGAGGAGAAACGAACTTGCGGGAAGGGGAGGGGGGGAAAAACAGAAATGTTGGGACTTAAAATGAGGGGTTTTAATTTTGGTATTTGTTTATTTATTATTTTAATGGTGTGGGATTTTATTTCTATTAATGTAAGAGGAGGGATTAATCCTGTGAAGTTACAAAGAATGGTTAAAGAAACAGAACGAAATGATGTAATTTTAATACAGGAAAGTAACTGGACAAAAGAAGCAGGAGAAGGTTTTAAAAGAAGATGGGATGGAGAAGTATTTTATAATAACAGTGATAAAAAAGGAAGAGGAGTGGCTTTTTCAATAAAGAGAGATGTGTGTGAGAAGGTAACAGAAATATACAGTGATAAAGAAGGGAACATTTTAACAATAACAATGGAAGAAAATAACGAAGAAATAACAGTTTGTAATATACACACACCAAATGAAGACAAGGAAAGGGTGGATTTTTTTAAGAAACTCCGGATTCTAATAGAAGGCTGGGGAGAAACAATAGTCATGGGGGATTTTAACACAATTTTAGAAAGAGTAGATATTGAAGAAAATGTGGTTTTTAAGACAGACAGAGGAAGAAAAGAATTAAAAGACTTGATGGAGATGTGTGAAATGAGCGACATATGGAGAGAAAGAAACAAAGAAGTGAGGAAGTATAGTACAGTGCAAATAGTAAAAGATAAAATAAAACAAAGCAGAATAGACATGGTTTTAATAAAGAAAACTTTAAGTGAATATGTGAAAAGGGTATATTATAAAAGATGTGGTTTTAGCGATCATGAATATGTATTTTTAAAGCTGGATTTGAATAAGGTGGAAAGGGGACCGGGTATTTGGCTTTTAAACACAGAGATTTTAAAAGACAATGTATACAAAATGGAGGTTGGAGAAATGATTTTAAGCAGCATAAAAGAAATGGGAGATTATGGGGACAGTTTGGGTGTTTGGTGGGATAATTTAAAATATGAAATAAAGAAATATTCGATAGGTTTTAGTCAAAAAAGAAGTAAAGAGAGGAAAATGAAGGAAGTTCAAGTTCAAGTTCAAGTTTATTATCATTTACTCATAAACAGCATTTATCAGTAATGAAATTCTTTGTGCTCAGTATCCGTTCAACTTAGAGAATAAATAAATTAAATACTGGAGAATGGAGAAAAAGGGGAGGAAAAAGAGAAACAAATTGTAGTGCAAAAAGATATTTCAAGGACAGTTCAGCATCCTGATGGCATGTGGGTAAAAACTATCCCTGTATCTGCTGGTACGGGACCTTATACTCTTGTATCGCCTTCCAGAAGGCAGGAGGGAGAAAAGACTGTGGCAGGGATGACTAGGGTCAAAAATGATCCGCTTGGCCTTCCTCCTGCAGCGCTGGCTGTAAAGGTCCTGGATGGATGGCAATGCAGTCCTTGTAATACGCTGTGCAGATTTGACCACTCTTTGTAGTGTCTTCCTGTCCTGGGCAGTGCTGTTGCCAAACCATGTTGTAATTCCACCAGTCAGTATGCTCTCAATGGTGCAGCGGTAAAAATTGGTCAGTACAGTGCAGTCCATGCCAAATTTCCGCAGTCGCCGCAGAAAAAAGAGCCTCTGTTTCGCTGTCCTTGTAACCACACCAATATGGTGTGTCCAGCTCAGATCCTCGCTGATATTGATACCAAGAAATCTGAAACTTTTGACTCTCTCCACAGCCGTGCCCCCGATGTGAATGGGTGCATGTTCTCCCTGCAGCCGCCTGTAGTCCACTATCAACTCCTTGGTTTTTGCTACATTAAGCAGCAGGCTGTTATCCTGACACCAAGATGTCATTGTTGCCACCTCTGCTCTGTAGGCAGACTCATCACCATTCTTGATGCAGCCGATAATGGTGGTGTCATCAGCAAACTTAATGATGGTGTTGGAGCTGTTAGTGGTTGCACAATCATAGGTGAACAGGGAGTACAACAGTGGGCTTAACACACAACCCTGTGGGGCACCAGTGCTGAGTGTTAGACTGGTTGAGGTGATGTTACCTAGCCGTACTGCCTGTGGCCTGTCTGTCAGGAAGTTCAGTATCCAGCTGCACATGGAGGGACTGATGTTCAGGTCCTGTAGTTTCATGATGAGCCTGGATGGTACTATGGTGTTGAAGGCGGAGCTGAAGTCGATGAAGAGCATCCGCACGTACGTGTTGTTCTGATCCAGGTGAGAGAGAGCAGTGTTCAAGGCCAAAGCTACAGCATCATCTGTAGACCTGTTCGGCCTATATGCAAACTGGAGTGGGTCTAATGCAGGTGACAGGCAGGATGTAATGTGGTCTTTGACTAACCTCTCAAAGCATTTCATCACAACAGACGTGAGTGCGACAGGGCGGTAATCATTGAGACAGCTCACTGATGGTTTCTTAGGGACTGGGATGATGGTGGCCCTCTTGAAGCTATTGGGCACGACAGACTGGGACAGGGAGAGGTTAAAGATGTCACTGAACACCTCTGCCAGTTCAGGAGCACAGGCCTTGAGAACACGGCCAGGGATGTTGTCAGGTCCTGGAGCTTTATGCACATTCACTCTCCTGAATGACTTGCACACATCAGTCACAGATACCTGGAGAGGGAAGCTGTCTTGCTCCAGCAGTACCTCTGACCTGGTGTGGGACTCAAATCGAGCATAAAAGGTGTTCAGCTCTTCTGCAAGAGAAACAGAGACCTCTGCTTGATGGCTCTTTCCTTCATAATCAGTGATAGTCTTCAACCCACTCCACATGTCTCTGGTGTTGGATCCTGTGTAATAACACCCCACTTTCTCTCTGTACTGTCTCTTTGCCAGCTTGATGGTTTTTCTGAGTTCATATCGGGCTATTTTGTACTCACATGGGTCTCCAGAATGATAGGCTGCTGTACGGGCTTTGAGTGCTGAAGACACTTCTCCATTCACCCATGGCTTCTGGTTTGGAAAAGTTCTGACGTTCATTCGCTGTACAACGTCATCAATGCACTTACATATATAGCCTAATACAAATTCAGTGTATTCATGGATGTTAACAGCGGCATCCCAAAAAATTCCCCAGTCTGTTGTTTGAAAACAGTCACATAGTGCCTCATCTGACTGCTCTGTCCAGCGCTGTATCGAGCGAATCACAGGCTTTTCACGTTTCAGCTTCTGCCTATAGCATGGTAGTAGGAGAACAGAGGATTGATCCGATTTGCCGAAGGCAGGACGGGGGCGGGCTTTGTACGCATGACTGTACGGCGAGTAGGCATGATCCAGGATGTTTTCACCTCGAGTTTGAAAGTTAACGTGTTGGTGATACTTCGGTAAAACTTTCCTGAGGTTGGCTTTGTTGAAGTCGCCTGCCACAATGAATGCAGCCTCTGGGTGTAGAGTTTCCTGCCGATCGATGATTTCATACAGTTCATCCATAGCCCGTTTGGTGTCAGCTTGGGGTGGAACGTAAACAGCGACCAAAACAACTGCAGAGAATTCCCTGGGCAGATAAAATGGTCTGCACTTGACCATTAGATGTTCGAGGTCAGGTGAGCAGCCCGACAATGTTTTTTGCGCATCCACACACCACTGGTTGTTAATCAGGATACACACACCACCTCCTCTATTCTTGCCCGAATCAACTGTTCTGTCCTGCCGATGAATGGAGAGGCCACCGGGTAGGATGGCAGAGTCTGAAATTGAGGGGTCCAGCCATGTCTCCGTAAATACAAATGCATTGCAGTCCTTAATATCCCGTTTAAATGCCAACCTGGCTCTTAATTCATCCAGTTTGTTGTCAAGTGACTGGACGTTAGCAAGTAGGATACTAGGAAGCGGAGGACGGTGCTGTCGTTTCCTTAATTTCACCAGGATCCCGGCTCGTCTCCCCCGTTTCCTTCGGCGGCGTCTTTTCACGGGTATCCAGGGTAAACAGCCAGGTAAACAACTCTGGTAACCAACGGAGTGAAAGTCCCAAGATGCGTTTGTAATTTGTAAATTCAGCCTGATATTCAGTAAAGCCTCTCTGTCGTACGTGATTAGCGCTTGACACGTTGTTAATAGATGTGAAAATAACATTATAAAGATGAAAAAAAGTGTAGAGTTGAGGAGGACACTGAGCTACGGCAGCCATATCTCCGGCGCCGACGTCATAGAAAAGAGGGGTACACAAAGAATTAGAAGATGAACTGCAGAAAGTAAGGGAGGGGCAGGAGGACATAAATGAAATAGCGTTTTTAGAAGATGAATTAAAAAGAATTGAAGAGCAAACTTTTAAAGGTGCAATGATCAGGAGCAGAGCAAACTATATGGTGGAGGGGGAGAGGTGTACAAGGTTCTTTTTTAACTTAGAAAAAACCAGACAAAAGGCAGAAGAAATTAAAAGTGTAAAGAATCTAGAGGGAAAAAGAATAACAGATAAAGAAGGTATTTTAAAGGAAGTACATGGTTTTTATAATAATTTATTTACAAAGCTAGGGATTATTTATTAAACAACATTGAGGAAAAGGTGTCAGAGGAGGACAAAGAAATGTGTAACAAAGTAATTAGTCAGGAGGAAATTGAGGAGGCTTTAGGGGGGATGAAGAATGGCCGGAGCCCTGGCTTGGATGGTTTGGGGTGTGAGTTTTATAAAGTATTTAAAAATATTTTAATACCTGTTTTAAATCAGATCTTTAATGGAATATGGCAAGGAGGAGCTCTGAGTCCCTCAATGACAAGAGGAATGATTAAAATAATTCATAAGAAAAAGGGGGACTACAGAATTTTAGACCTATCAGTCTTTTAAATTGTGATTATAAGATTTTAGCAAAGGTAATGGCAAACAGACTGAAGCGGGTTTTACCCAGAATCATTCAGACCAACCAGGCATATGCTGTGCTGGGTAGAGACAGCTCAGACACTGTAAACAGTATTAGAGACAACATTTGGTATGTAGATAGAGAGGGGAAGAAGGGATTTTTAATTAATATAGATTTAGAAAAGGCGTTTGATAGGGTAGAGCATGATTTTTTATTTGAGGTTTTAAGGAAATATGATTTTGGCGACAAATTTGTACAGTGTCTGAGAGGTCTCTACTCGGATGCAAAGAGTTGTGTCAAATGCAATGGTTTTTTAACAGATTTTATTTATTTAACTAGATCAATTCGACAAGGATGTCCACTGTCAGCATTGCTGTACACTCTGGTCGCAGAGCCCCTGGGCCTGGCGATCAATGCTGACAGTGGAATAAAAGGAATTCCGCTTGATGGTTTTAAAGATTTTAGCAAAGAAACTAAAATATACCAGTATGTGGATGACACAACTCTGATTTTAAAAGATGAAGCCAGCATCTGGAGAGCAATGGAAGTCCTGGAGAGATACTGCAAAGGCTCAGGCGCTAGAATGAATCTGGGCAAAACTGAGTTTTTAAACATAGGAAAAGATAACGCCTTGTCAAGGATGCTACCCTTTAAAGAAGTTAGGGAAAATATAAAAATTCTGGGAGTTAGAGTAGGGATGGATGAAAGGCAAAACGCAAAGTTGATGTGGGAGGAGACAATCGGGAAAACTAAGAAAAGATTGACTTTTTGGAGGAGGAGGAATCTAACCCTCAAGGGAAACATTTTGGTCTTAAACTCACTCTTTTTATCCAAAATATGGTACGTCCTTGGATCGGTCAGTTTGCCATTACCTGTCTTAAAAACTTTTAAAGAAATGGTGACTGCTTTTATTTGGGACGGTAAGCCATCCAAAATAGCCTACGAGACTCTGATCGGGAGGGTGGAGGAGGGGGGTCTGGGATTGCTCGACCCACTCTTAAGACTGAAGGCCCTTAGAATTAAGGTAGTAAAACATTTTATGGGGGAGGGACATAAAGAATGGAAAGGGACTTTTGAATATTTTTTAAACAAAAAAATTGAAATGGGGTCTTCAGTCTTATGGATGAAGATAAAAGAAAATATGACGGTCAGCATCCCAGACTTTTATAGGGAAGTTTTAAGGGCTTGGGGAGATTTTAGAGAAGCGATAGATTATAAACCGGAAGGGAGGGATGAGATTTTAAATCAACCTATGTTTTTAAATTTTTATGTAAAGAGGTGGTTTGATGCCGGGTTCCGTACGATCAGAGATCTCTTTTATGAAATAAAACCAGGGCTCTTGCCATTTTAAGCTTTTATGGACGAAATTGAAAGGGTTGAAGGGGAAATTGAGGAAAGCACAGTAAAAAAGGAACTTGAAAAAATTAAACAAACAATACCGGAGGAGTGGTGGGAAAAGATGAATGGAGAAAAAGGTGGAGGGGAGGAAGAAGGAACTAAAGTAATGATGAAAGATATGGAGATTCCTTTTAATGTATGCAGTTGAAGCAGTTTTATAAATTTTTAGAGACGAAGCTTTTATTAAACCTAGGGCGAATTCCTATTGGAAAAATATTTTTACAGGGCTGGAAGAGGAGAAAATATGGAGAAATGTAAGAGCCACATTGAAATGCCCACTTTTAGAAAACTTTGACTATCTTTTAGCACACAATTGCATTTTTAATGAGATGAGGCTTTTTCAAATTGGTTTTGCAACTGATTAAATACGTAAAGTATGTAGAACGGAAAAAGAGGGCTTGAAGCATATGTTTTTTAAAAGCAAATAGTTGGTGTGTTTTACGGAGAAATTAAAGAATATATTAATGGGATTCGGGATGGATGGGCAATATGTGGAAGAACAGTGGGAGAAGGTGTTTTTATTTGGTGCTTTTAAAGAAAGAAACAAAAAAAGGAACCAGGCAGCAAATATATTTTTATCTGTGGCCAGGCATACAGTGTGGGTGAGGAGGGTGGTGATGAAACAAAAACAAAAAAAATTTGATATATGCAAACTATTTGAGCAGAAACTGCAAAGAGTGATTAAAACACTGTATGCCTATTTTACTTTCAAAGATGATATAGAGACTTTTAACCAAAATGTTGTTTTTAGCAACCAATTTGTATTATTAACATGGGAGGGAATTAAATAAAATTTGCCTGATTGTTCTTAAGATCTTCTGCCTGTTTGCTTTTATTGTATTTATTGTTAAGGTTAGAATTGGGGTTAGGGTAAGGATTGGGAGTTAGTCCCTGAATAGGGCCCGATTGAAGGAGGGGCCATTCTGCCTCATTTAGTGAAGGAGATTTTATACAATCTTCCACGAGCGAGGTAAGGGTGGCTATGGTGGCATTGGTCAAGCAATGCTTATACCTCGCTCTCCCATAAGCCACTGCCTTGTCCAATGCCACTCTAGGAAACTGAGGCAGGTCTTGCAGCCCCTCGGCAGTCACACAATCGTAGTGGTCTTTTAGAATTCGTAAATTACAATTCATCCACTCATCCGTGTTTTGCTGAACCCTTGCTGTTGTATCCGGGTGGGGGGATGATGGCTTAATAAAGTGAGTCAATTTATTGACTTGCCTGTACATCCCCACGGGGAACCTGCCTGATTGTTTCGTCCGCTCTATTACTTCGGCATGGTGTATCGCCTGAAGCAATCTGAGCAAACGTTTTTCAATCTTGTTTCCTGCATGCAGGTTCTATGGTCCCATATGATGGATTGTAGTCCGACCTCTATGACCATTCTGGGCTACCCCGACCCACCCTCCATTTCTAGACATCATGTAATGCTACACTCAATGGATGAAACATTAAACAAGAAGATAAATATCACAATAAAATGTTAGTACCCAAAGACTTAATTTCCAGTTATTTCCACCAGCACAAGATATATGTTTTTAGTTTAGAAAAAAACAGATTGTGAGAAGAGGGACTTGTACAAAAATACAAGTAACCCTCAACTAACACATTGCACACTAAAAAGATATTATTTGTTTATTGCTTTTCCTTAGCCATCAGACACTCCGAACGTCACTCGGTGGACACACTGTGCTCTCAAAACCACACAACAATTCTTTAGGGTGAAAAAAATCCACTTAAATCTTTTTAAATGTGAAAAAATGTTTTCTTCAAACTACAAATTGTGTAAGGGAGCGCTGATGATTTCAGGTCTCAATATTTCCTTCAGTTTTCCTTCGAAAACAAAGTGCAAATGTGCAATCCTGTGCAAATATGCAATACTATGCAAATTTGTGCAAATATGCAATACTATGCTAATCTTTAGATGGTGTAAATAAATAATAAAAAAAAAAAACCTAATGACCAAGGTCATAAAAGTTCTAAAACGTCAATGGAACTAAGGCCAATAAATATTTGGGATAAAAAAAT
Source organism: Clupea harengus (assembly GCF_900700415.2). Taxonomy (NCBI): domain Eukaryota; kingdom Metazoa; phylum Chordata; class Actinopteri; order Clupeiformes; family Clupeidae; genus Clupea; species Clupea harengus. Next base: position 24,077 of record NW_024880214.1, read on the forward strand.
CACTGAAAAATAGTAAAAAGTAAGAGAATAAAAGAGTGCTCCTGACGTTTCGGCACCACGTGCCTTCTTCAGAGGAGAATTAAAAGTGAGGAGAAAAGTAGGAGGTATTTATAACCTACCTAGGCGGGGCTACCAGGGAGTTCCTGATAGGCTGGAACTCATCTGGCAGTCTAAAAACACACCTATCTAATCACGCAATAGGACTCACCAATCTAATTAAGATCAATAACCGTCCCTTATCGGGAACTAGAGACATTGTTAAAACATCGTTTTAATTGACAAAAAAGTCGAGAAGACGTTAGAGATCCCGTAAATAACACCAACACCAAGTGAACTAAGCACACCACTAAATATCCCCCAAGGTGTATTTTTTCCTTTAATTAATTTGGGTCCCTTGTTACAAAAACATTTAAAGGTCCCAAGATGGATCAAAATGTTCACTTTGTTGTATTTACATCTCAGCCCTAATGAGTTTAAAAACCAAGTGAATAGGAGGAGATTGTGGCACTGGCAGGTTAGGTGCAGGGGAAAAGTGCTGGCTGCCATAAGGCAGCCAGAATGCACGGGCTCACAGTCCCTATAATTTATTTTAACACTTATGGTTTCTCAAACTAGGGGGGGTTTTGTCATTGAACTCTGGTTTCTTCAACCATCTACCTTTACATACACACGCTCTTTTGGGCCTAACAGGTACGTCTTTACCTTAGAGGCTTCAATTTGAGGTAAGTATTGAATGTGGTTTCACCATTAACTCTTCTGTTTTTGTTTTTCAGATTCTTTATGTCCTTGAGGGTCAACGATGGAAGTATCCCGGCTATCACTGGAGGAGGTAAGTGGGTAATAATTTTTTTTTTCCTTTGTTTAAAAAATAAAGGGGGTCCTGGAGAAACTTTCACAGGGGAAATCAACACCTCTTAATGTTAAAACACAGATAAAATATAAATAAGTGCTATGTTCCCTGGGGGGGCCTCAATTCATGTGGAAGTCACCCCTCAGGGTAAAACCACATACATACTAAAATATATAAATAACATAAGGTGTATTTCCCATTCCAAGACCACTTTAATACCCATGTTAAGAATCTACTCCGGAGTCACGTGGGTACGGCGAGCAAGATGGCAGCACAGTAGACGAGCTCGGCACACCCACCAA
>NW_024880215.1:0-15000 GCF_900700415.2 Clupea harengus
CTGAAAGCAGGTGGGCCCTGGCTTGCCCGGCGGGATGTCGGCCTGGTAGAAGACCTTGAGTTCAGGCACGAGGGCAATGACTGTCTTGATGACCAGTGCGATGATGTCAGACCAGACGCGCTTGACGTCCGCGCCCTTGGCGCCCAGTCGCCCGAGCACGCTGGTGAAAGTGCGCTTGCTGCCCGTGTTCCGACTGTCGGAGTGCACAAAGTTCCCACTCTGCACGTTTAGTGAGTAGTTGGTCAGGTGCATGAAGACCCGATGCATGTTCTTGGTGCTGGGCTCCTGGTAGGGTTCCGTGCAGAACCGGGAGAGGCCTTCCTTGGCCACGTAGATTTCAAGAGGGTCGAGGGAGCGCACCAGGACGTAGAGGCGCACGTCGAACTTCAGCTTGTCGATCAGTAGGGGGCGCTGGATGTACTCCTGCACCACGGCCTGGCGCACCGCTCCGGACCCGCCCATGGCCCCAGTGGACGTGGAGCGCAGGTCGGACGGTTCGCGGATCAGGTAGATGCCGTCGCCCTGAGAACCGCTGTCGGGTTTGACGATGAAGGTTGGTCGCGGTGAGGAAGAATCAATGTCCTTAGCCAGACGAATCTGAGATGGACAGAGAGATAAAGTGAGTAAGAGGAGGAGGAGAAGAAGAAGCCATATTGTGAGAAAGATGAGAGAAAGGAAGAGAAAGGGAAGACAGAGGGAAAATAAGATCAGAAAGAAAAGAACAGAAGAAAGGAGGAAAAGAATAATAAATTGTAATATATAACGTTATACATTATAAATATATATAAGATGGGTCAACGCCCAAATTAAACATCTAAATAATGAGAAACAAGGAAGGAGATATAGGAATAGGGAATATACAGTATATATATGATGACATACACTTCTTCCCATATATATATATATATATGTCTAATGAACACATTTAGGGCTATATGTATGTTGTATTTGGGTCTAGAGTTAGAGTGAGTCATGTTTAATGATGTCATTTCCTGTCTCAGGTGCACTGCAATAAGGATGCCTCACTCGTCCATGCTGTGAAGATCGAAACCCATCAACCTCCCCCTTGTTTCATTAGAAACATTTATTCAGCTCTGTAGGCCTCTCAGACAACACAAATAACAACTCCACTGATTCTCGACAACGGCCTCTCATATAATCACACACTGCAGGGAGCCAGCGAGAAACAGCTTTAATTTAAAAGTCTTTTTGTTTGACTGAGTCGCTGCAATCAGAGCAGGCACAATGTCACTGCGGAGGCCTGTGGATGTTCTAGCAAAGCCAGTCTTTCACTCTCACACAATTTACTAATGATCACAGTGATGATAGGCAATCATGACTGAAACGACAAAACACAACGGGATTCAGCAGCCTGAGAGGATAAAGGAGGAGAGAGAGCAAGAGAGATTGATAGAGAGAGAGGTTGTTCAAAGCAGAAAAAGAGAAGTTTGGGAAACACGTACACCTGCAAACACACGCAAACAGACACATGGAAGAAGACAGCGAGTGTGTGATGCATCTATACGCCTATCCTTAAACCATACGTCCTGTGCATCAGTCCCAGAGTCCACACAATCTCAGTTTCAGCATCATTAACAATATGCTTACATCATGCTAATCTCACACAATCTCATCATGCTAATCCCTTGGGGCTGGACGTGACTTCATGTGGCCCGACTTTAGTCTGGGGAGAGCCCATTTAATCTGTAGACTAAGAATGAGGTTAAACCTACAGCCTTCTCCTCTCAGGCCCACCCCTAACTTCCACATGTCCTTGTACTCTTAGTCAAAGATTCGCAACCCTCCATCGAGGCCCTGCATTCAGTGGGCATTTGCAGTGATAGGGAAAGCTAATATGCCAGAAATGCTGTAACCGTTCGCAAACAAGAGTAGTCTGGTGTGCGAGAGAGCTACGCCAGAGCACCACGCTAAATATACCCCCAAAGCCCGCCCAAATTAACCCATACCCCAATGACGCAGAAGTCTCCCACTTCTGCGTCATTCCCAGAGTCTCAGTTCCACTGGTCAGGGCCAATTCCTTGCCACCTCAACACCACAGCATCACACTACTGCCCCCCACAGGACAACACTGACACTTCTAGAGCTTGGCTTAAAGCCCATCTCACAGCAGCTTCCAGAGCTCTTGTAACTTCTTTTATCGATAACAATATAATCAGTCGTTCCCGTCACAGCAGACTGAAATGAGGCTGTAGCGTGAAGCCAATTACATGACAACATCTACTATGTGTTTGTTTTAATCCACTTTTAATTAAAACATGAATGGCTTGACTTCATTAGCCCATCAACAGAAGAACTCAGAAGTTGAGAGAAGTTGCATTTAACGGAAACAAACATAATAAGGACAGGGCAACGCACAGTCTGAAAGGGCATGTTCGTGACGAACGGATAAAGGCAACACACAGTCTGAAAGGGCATGTTCGTGATGAACAGATAAAGGAAACACACCGGAATTTTGGCAGGTTGTGAATTTGCACCTGTGGGCGCGTGAGTGTGTCTTTCTTCAGTTTCAACATCACCAAGACGAAGTTCAAAAGAATCCTAGTGCCCTCTTGTGGTTGTGCCTTGACATTACAAAACACCTCCCCACATATCCACTTCCGTTCAACACCCTGGACCTATGTTAGCTCCCACCTTACCCCACTGAGATATCCAATAAATGTTGGGCCAGCTATCAATAGCCCTGTTTCTAGGGAGAAGCCTGACAGAGTAAATCCAGCCATTATCACACTTGTCCTTCACAATTAGCCACCTGCTAACGCCTAACCTGCTTAGCCTGCTCTCACAAGCACATCTCTGTCCCACTTAATTATTACCAGCACCACTTGACCGCTTTACAACACCGACCACAGGAGTCAGCATGTTTGTGTGTGTTTGTGTGTGTGTGTGTGTGTGTGTGTGTGTGTGTGTGTGTGTGTGTGTGTGTGAGAGTGACAGAGAGATTAGACGTATGAGCCTCTTCACAGCTCCACTAATTTCTTTGATGTGTGTGTGTGTGTGTGTGTGTGTGTGCCATATTAAGCTCTTCTCATTTGCAGTGTATTACTGATGACTGCATAATCCATGTAACTTTGGCTCATGATTTGTGTATTAATGTGTGAGTGAGAAAAAGAGAAAAAAGAGGAGAGACAACAGAAAGAGAGCGAGTAAGAGAGAGAGAGAGTGTGTGGAGAGAGAGAGAGGACAAGAACAGAAAGAATAAGAGAGAAGGAGAGGGACAGGGGAGAAGAAGAAAGAGAGAATAAGGAGAGAAGTGGCATTTCCACGCTCTCCCCAGCCCTGCAGTGTGTTCCAGGCTTCTGTAGGCTGGCTGGCACAGGGGATTACGGACAGGACGCCAGGCCTGTGGTGTGGACCAGGCTTCTGTAGGCCGGCTGGCACAGGGGATTATGGACAGCATAACAGGCAGGGGATGACTGGGAGTGAGCTGGCATTCGGGCCGAATGGTAAATAAGGGCTTTGGGCCGGCCCTGAGGCCCTGGGCTAAGCGTGTCCTCGTCTGCTCCTGTGGTGGCCCAGGATGACTGGTGTTACTGCCTCTCTGCCACCAACTAGAACACCTGATTAGATGGCTTTCTCTCAAAGATATTATTACTGAAGGCATCTTCTAAACATGCAGACAACCTGTCTGTGTCACGGCAGCATTCACAGAGCTGTCCAGTACAGTATATAACAGTAGTGTTAGGCGTTATAACGCCACATTACGGTGTTGGTGTTCTTACGCTCACATGTCACGCGTCACGTTTAGAAGACACCATATTATTCCACAGACAGCACTGATGTTATTCTCCAGAAATCAAATGATGAACTGACACAAACATCCACAGGCTTGTTGTTTGTTTCTACCTGTGTGGCAAAGATCTGGTACTCTTCCGGAAGGATCCATGAGCGCGGGTAGAAGTTGTACTCCTCCGGGAAGAGCTCCTGCATGGTGCGCACGGCACGGCTCAGGTTAATCTTCCGCAACATCTCCACCATCCCTGAACAAGCGGAGAAGAAGAGGAGGAGAGAGCAGGGGTGGTCAGCTAAACTCTCATATCTCACGTGTCACAATTGTTATCGCTTTCATCTAATTTCCTTCCTACTTTTGTCTGACTGTTTGGTTCTGTTTCTAGATTCATCTGCCGTATTGTTATTCTAGATTCATCTGCGGTAGTATTCTGGAGATTGATATGTAATGATTCTAGATCACCTGACTGTTCAGATCATATTATTAAACAGTCTGACTGAACGATGTGATCCATGACTAACACACAGAATGTCTGATCAATCCGTTACAACTAGTGTTGCACACACATGCTTTAACCACGGTGATTCCTTCCTCTTGCCATAAGTTTAGATGCTAACACTCAAGTTCACAGCAACTCAAGCAACTTAAAATTATCCCAGGAGCACCTCTACAGAAACAATACTCAGTATTCAGTATTCAAGAGGGGTTCTCCTCATTGTCTTCAAAGAAAGAAGACACTTGTAGATTCACTTAGGAACCCTGGTATGATACCTGAGACTTCAGTGGCTACCAGATTTATTAGCAATATGCACCTCTGAATGACCCTTTCACTCCTGAAGCAGAAAGCCATTGGTTCACTACAGACGTGCCTTGAACTGTCTATGTAACCTATAAAGAACCTTTTGGTTACCATCTAAGTGAGGGATCTGTAAGGATCTTTTTCACACTAGGAGAGCGTGTAGCTCACAGCTTTTGAGGTTCAACCATCATGGGATCAATGGAGGCAATAATCAGGCCAATCCAGAAAGAGGCTTTAGTAAGTGAGGCCTCAAAGTGCAGTTTCAGCTGACTCACTCTGACACGAAAGGATTTAGTGGCGCTAACTGCGCTAATGATGCTAACAACGCCTTAGTAAAATGGTTCCACTCTATACATGTTCCCCCGCTAAGTAAGTGGATCTCCTCCCAGTGAGTGCACTGTTGACACACACACCAACAACGCCTCTATTTGAGCCAATACATAATTTATCCGCAGACAGTTTGATAGCTCATTGTGTCACATAAAAGACATGACTAACAGAAGACAGTGCAAGGCTAATACTGAGGGATGGGGGTAGAGAGGACCTTGTGTTTAAGTGTTTGCTCGTTTGGGGGATAGGTTTACCTAAATGCACTTAAAAGTGGTGGAATAAATGCAAACCATATGGATGATAAATGCCAACAGTGATCTAATTGCCAATGCAAGTACACAATAGTAGCTGTAGGCCTTAAGGCCTACAAGGTGAAATAGAGTGGTGCAATTAGAGGCACAGGTTGAGACACTGCCTGGCTCAAGAGGGCTACAAACACAGCTGTAATATATGACACACAGCTCTTAAACAGTTAGTGTACTATATGCCACACAGCTCTTAGAACAGTTACTGTAATATATGGCACACTGCTCTTAAACAGTTAGGTACTGTAATATATGACACACAGCTCTTAGAACAGTTGCTGTAATATATGACACTGACACAAATGACACAAATGGTCTTATCAGCTTATTACACTGCTGTAGAAGCTGGTGTTTAACTGGTGTTAGCCAGTTAGCCACATGCTGTGCTATCAAAGTTTGCTGATGTGCTAATGGCCCTAAGACCAAACCCAGCTCTTTATGCATAGGGTGGCATGAGTTGCACGCAAAGCTTCATTAAGGCCACAGGTCGGGTTAGTTGGAATAACCTTAGCCCTTGCCATAATCCTAACTCCAATTATTTCAGCAACTGGGCGAGAGCTAAATTTAACCGCTTATACAAACCCCTTCACCCCTATCTCTCTCTATCTCTTTGCACTCACTCTCTGTCACTCTTAGCATGTGAGAGAGTTCAGAGAGGGTGGCCTTGTGGAGCCCTCTTGCCTGAGGTTGGTTTTGTGTGCCCTTCTAATCTGCTGGAGTTTCTCCGTCATGACAAGAGTGGGCTGACCCTGCTGACCTCAGTACAGTACCAGTAGAGAATAATCATAAGTGGAGGATAAGTAGAGAACCAGTATAGAATAAGCATAAGGCCAGTGGAGGACTAGCACTAGACCATTGGAGGACCAGTACAGGACTAATATTAGACCAGTATAACATTAGCACAAAATCATTGGAGGACCAGAATTAGATCAGCCTTGGAGCCATATAAGACCAAGGCCAGTATCAGATAGCCAAGGCCAGTATGTGATAAATAAGGCCAGTATGGGATAAATAAGGCCAGTATGGGATAGCCAAGGCCAGTATGGGATAGCCAAGACCAGTGTGGGATAACCAAGGCCAGTATGGGATAGACAAGGCCAGTATGGGATAGCCAAGGCCGGTATGGGATAAATAAGGCCAGTATGGGACCAGAAGCACAACGCAAATGTAGGTCCAGGCCTGTAAGGCAAGACCAGTGTAAGACCAGCTACGAAACTGCACAGGCATAATGCTAGACCAGTTTTACACCACTATAGGACCAGTGATGGACTAGCATAGAACCAGGCCATGGAACTTAACCTTCGATCTTTTTATCTCTGTAGTGTTGGCACTTAATACGGCTGTGTCAGTTGGGTTGCATGAGGTCCAGTGTGATCAACATCAACAAAACAGTATGATCAGTACATCAACACAGCAGAGTTCAGAGTTCAATCAACACAGAGTCCTGGAAGCAGTGCTGGAGCATCATTCCGCCAGGAGACAGGGAAGTAGGGTCGCACCTGGGAACTTGTTGACCTGTCCAGAGACGATGTTCTCGTTGTCATGGAAGGAGACGCCATGCCAGTAGATGTCACAAGCAGCACGTCGACCTGTGGGAAACTGGACAGAGAGAAATGTGTAGGCCTGTTAAAACACTTTGCCTAACCCCAACATCATTTGCCTAAGTGTACAGAACTATGACAAGGTCAGTTAGTCATCTTAATGTGATGTCACTCAGACTACCTCAGACTTTCTCAATAAGCCCATACATCTTTTCTCTAGGCACTGTCAGCAAAGCCTAGATAATGCTACAGACCATTGATCACATCGTTAGGGGTTCTGGGTGAGAAGTGACAATTTGTGACAATTTGTTTTGCTACATTACAGTGTTACTGTGATTTCATCCAGAGGGCCAAAGGTCATGATGTTAGATCGTTAAGAGGACAGGAAATCCCGGACACAGCTCAAGCAGTGTGTGTGTGTGTGTGTGTGTGTGTGTGTATGTGTGTCTGTGTGTGTTAGGCCCTACATCGGGCCCAGAAAGTAACTTTCTCATTCAACATTTACTTATTTCATGGCAAATTGTTTGAAGTCTCCTAATATTTGAAACCCTTAATAATGGATTCTTACATCTTGGTTAATTAACATTCATTAGCACAAAAGTACTCATTATTTATGCTCTTTCATTAGGGATGGTGTCACTTCCAATCGTGTTGCCAATACAAAGGGAGGCGATAGGGCTAGGGTTGAAGCTAGATCATGTTTTCTTGTTTCACTATAGCTAACAGGTGGGTTGTGGGTGGATCAGTCCAGTGCAAAAGTGCTGGGTGAGTAGAATGCAGTGCAACAGAAGTTGGCATTAAGAAAATAAGGAAGTAATACAATGTAAGGAATAAATCACTGCTGGTCCAAATAATCTTATAATAATAAGCAGATGTCAACACAGTCAAAGTGTAGTGTTAGAGGGAACTACACACTGGTCACTGAAAAGGTCGCCACAAGCAAACATGGCTACCAAGGGAAGAAAGGATATGCTCCCTTTGCACACAACAAGTAGAAACAGAATAACATTTCCAAACTAATTCCAAATGACATGACTCCATCAAACCACATACAATTTGTATATTAGCAGAACAGAGGGAGCTAACAGCAACAGGAGGATGTGTCACAGCCTGCCACAATCAAGGGACAGCCACCAGACACATGAAAGAAAGAAAGAAAACAAGAAAGGGAGCGAGAGGGAGAGAGAGAGAAAGAGAAGTAATACAGATGGATGAGCTGATTAGGGCCTCCCGTGGGGACTTCCGATCTCCGCATGTGTGTGCCAGCCAAAACATGCCCCACAAACAAGTTCTAGATGCGGGGGAGAGAAGAGAGAGAGCGAGAGAGAGAGAGAGAGAGAGAGCAGAGAGAGAAAGAGAGATGGAATGTGTGCATGTGTACATAAGACAAAGTGAGAGAGATGAGAATGTGTGTGTGTGTGCCAAATGAATAACTGTATTATAACTGTTGCTATGATCATCTTCACAGCAAACCCTCCACTACCAACTCCAGACCAGTGAAGTGGATCGGATTTGGAGATAAAGAGATCTTCACACCACCCCTCATACCACGGCCGTTACACGTAACAACTCAGTTCTCTAAGCTTAGGAGAGTCAAAGGGCTTCATACAGTTCTATTGAATTGTTGTGTCCTCTGCCTCTGCTTCTGTCTCTTTCTCCTTTAGGTGAATTGCTCTCTCTCTCTCTCTCTCTCTCTCTCTCTCTCTCTCTCTCTCTCTCTCTCTCTCTCTCTGACATACACACACACAAACACCCACAAACACACAACTATGGTCTTTTGTTGATACAGTTCTGCCGAGTGAAGTTAAAGTACCTTCTGGCTCCAGTGCGGCTCATTATAGAGGACATTTTACATGCCTGAAAACACAAATCTCTCTACATCACTGCACACACTCATACACGCACGCACACACACACACACACACACACACACACACAGCTGCTCCAGTTGCATGAGTGACTCAACAAAACACGCTCTCCTTGTGGCAACGTTGCCATGGTCACGTTGAGAAAGAGAGTGTGTGTGTGTGTGTGTGAGGGAGAGAGAGAGAGACATGTTGCTGCTTTCGCCCATCGCTGCTGACAGTGCCTAATTGGCATGACTGGGCATGGCTTGGTTGGGTTTAGTAGGCCACCGCACCGTACCGTAGCTCAGGGCAGCACGTTGGCATGGAGCATGCTGGAAATATCTAACGGGAGGGCCACTCCCTGCGGAGCAGGAGCAGCAATGGCATATCAGGAGGCACCCTGCACCACAGGGGGCACTTCCTCTAGTGTGTGTGTGTGTGTCCCTTTCTAAAACAGGGTACAGATTAGCATGCCAGGATAGTCTTATCCTGACAGTCCTGGCTATGTGAAATGTGTTTGTGTTTGTGTGGGAGAGAGAGTGTTTATTGTGTGTGTGTGTGTGTGTGTGTGTGTGTGTGTGTGTGTGTGTGTGTGTGTGTGTGTGTGTGTTTTAGAGGTAGTGGAGGCAATACCTAGTCTGAACTCTTCAGGAGTATCTAGATAGCTCTGTCCAGGATTCTGTTAAAAGTTCCTCTTCAGGGAAAAGATGAAAATGTGCGTTGTTGTTAGTAAGATGTTGTATAAGAAACGTGTCAAACTGGCTGCAAAAAGACGACAGTAAGATGGCAGCTGGTGCGTTTCAGTGGGAGCTGCAGTGCATCATTATCTAATCTTCTTTAGGATGGATAAATTATACATGCACTAAACCAGCTTCTCAACATCTCATAGCTCTCAACTGACACGGGAATGAAGGAGGAAGCAGACAGAAGGAAGGAAGAGGGGAGAACGTGAGAGATTGAGAAAGGAAAGAGATGGAGAGAGAGGAGGAGGGGGGATGAAATGCACACTGAAATGACATAGGTCTTACAGAGCTGCATTAAAACACACTCACACACACTCCACTCACACACCTCCAGTTTCACACAGGCACACAGGAAGCTGCAATCCCAATCTACCCCCACCGCGTGCAAAGAGACCATGAGTATGCTGGATTATCCCAGATTAAGGGTAATCATTTCCCACACTTAAGGCCATGGCCATATGCTGAAAGTCAACAGCCAGTCGGCTCCAGTGTGGAGGGAAAACTGCTGTGCCATCGGAAATGGTCTGATGGGAACACACACACACACACACACACACACACACACACACACACACTGACACAATGAGGTACTGCAAATCACAAAACCAGAACAAAACAACCCCGCTTACACAGAGACACAGAGGGAGGGGGGGGGGGAGTAAAGAGGCACTGCAGCATATAGAACAGTACATACACACGTACACACATACACATACACACACACACACACACACACACACACACACACACACACACACACGCGCAAGTACATACACACCAGACCAGACTCTTTCCATCACCTGCCTTAGTATTACACATCTACAGGTTGCGTTAGATGCACATACAGGTGTGAGGAGAGCAACATCACCTGTGCAGACAGGAGTGAGGAGAGCAACATCACCTGTACAGACAGGGAAATGCACTAACACTGTCTGTATTTATTTCCTGAAGTATCATTAAGCTTCCTGAATACATGTTTAGGGGAAACACTCATTAGACACTCGTTGAGTTATATAAGGGAAGCTACAAAAACGCTTTGTGTGTAAACAGGATTTCGTCAAAGCTGAAAAAGGCTAAACTTTAATTGCTTAAAAATGTGGAGAGATTGGTTGGTCTCTGAAGCCTTTCTGAAGGGACACAAATAACAAAGTTGAGGAGTTCTAAACTCCATTTACCCACAGCCCCGGAGGCAGCCAACACTAGACCGGCTTGGACCAAATCTCTCTGTCCGACTTTATATGAGGATATGGCCAGAGTTGGGACGGCTTTGTTTCTGACTTTCCTCTTCTTTAAGTGTCCGATAGTCATCAACTACCACCAAGCTCCTAATGACAGATGCCAAAGTGTGTTTACATTCAAGCTATTTATTATTCCATATATGCATCTTCTCCAGGACAGTTTTTTTAAACAGGCTGAATAAGAGCACCAGTCTTAAGAGGAGAAGCCCCTGGCAAGAGGAGTATTTGGGATTAAATGGAAGAGGAAGACAGACAGTACTGTTGATCTAACTTGTTATCCAGTCCAGATTAAAATGCAACCAAAGTCTAGAATGATGAATTTGACACAGACACAACTGGAAATGAGGAAGAGGAACAGGCACCTGGCGATGCGTGTCTGGCTGCATAGCTTATTGACAAGGGATCGGTTTCAAACTCAGTTTACAGTGTGCTCACGACGAATATTGAAACGTAAGCGCTTCGGCGCACGGGGTTTACGTTACAATTGGCGACAGGGCCTGCTCGCAGTGGAGAGCATCTATCAGTGGGGCAATAGTTTAACGTAGCCTGTCCGCATGCATAATTTAGAGTGATAACGTGCTGCCAGTGGATATGAATTGCATTAGAGTTCCAAGGCGAACAGGTGGCTCCCTGGGTTCTATTGACACACTCGTTAATGTATTAAGCAAGCCCGTGTTACAGTAGCGGCTAGCTGACTCAATGTGCCCGGGAGCGCACGGTGAAAAGCGGTGGTGGATTTCCATGACACGTCATGTAGTCAATTCAAATTCCCTGGAAGAATTAGGCTTAATTTTTAAAAACAACGTGTCGTAATTAATGTTGATTAACAAATGATGGCCCCAACCAGTGAGGATGCCGTGATTTCATCCTAGGCTTGACTCATATTTACATCCCTATACTTACATCACATCCTCCCTGAATCTAATTCAGAAATAAGCCCAATGTTGCCAGTTCTGTTTAACAGTCATTGAATCTGTAGGCCAAGCGTTTCTTCATTTTAGAAAGCATTATTAGGCTAGGCTACATAGTATCATGTGTGGGCATACAAGTGCCTCACACGCCATGCTGACCAGAAATAAATTCACGGAAGCGGCATCAAAACTATATGTATATGTGACTGTTTGACCATCGCTATTTGAGCGTACCTCCTTCCACTTGAGCTGCCGGATGCTGAGTTTGAGCGCCTCAAGAGATGTCTTGGCCTTGGACGTGTCCACGGTGACTGGTCTCCTCTTTTTGACAAGTGTGTTGGCATCCTCTTTGCTGTGTGCACTTTTGATATCTTTATGTGGCTGGCTGGTCACCACGTTTCCGTTCGCCTCCGCTTTCTCCTGTAAAACCTTTCCGGTACCTTTAACCTGGAGCGACGGCGCATTGTCCAGGTGGCTCGAAACGGGCGCGTCTTGTTTAGTGTTAGGGCTCTTGTCATAGTTCCGAGCTTAGTCCGACTTTTGCTCCTGTTCCTGGCCGTGCCGGGATTCTTTGAGGCATCCCTCCGGACTTCAAGGGCAACGGGAAGAGGGGAAAGGGATGCCGGCGGCGTTTCGTTGGGCACCTGCTCCTCCCCAGCTGTCTCTGCCTCCTCCACCTCGCCCGTAGACTTCAGTTGTTCAAGCTGAACTTTTACCTTCACATAATGATCACTCATTATGTGCATCAAAAATAGCAAGTTTGTAAACAGAGTCCGGTTTTGTGATTATGCAAAAAAGTATTTGCTTTGATAATTCACGGGCTAGCAACATATGATAAGAAGTTTACCTCAAAATCTGCTAAAACTAGCCACTGTTTGGATCCGTACAAGGAAACAAACACCCTTCAGCTGACACGACTCGGAAGGTGCAAGAAACGGAAAATTGCATAGCAAGCCATTCAGCTAGGTTATTAACCAAGACTGCCGAGAGATTTAGCTACGGCAAACTAAGGTTAATGAAACCGCAAGAGACTGTAAAAGACTTCCATCGAATAGTGTAATATAGGTTTGCATTTTCCAAGGCAATAAGTTAACTGACGACCCTCAAAATGCCTTTAACGATTCTGTCCAGTGTAAGATAGCAAAGCTGTCGTGCAGCATCTAGTTGCCCCTAACCCTACAGATGGATAGGAAGAAACCGCTAACGCCCATTATATTAAGACTGTAAATGCAGATAGGCTGCTGATATACCAAGGTAGCTAGCATGTCGCAAAGGATTCATCAGGTACACTGGACCTGTCTCTGAACTTTTGTGGTGAGGTTGAATTATTATCCCATGTTGACACTTGCAAAAAAAGCCTTAAGTTAGACCACAAACTAACCATTTATAGATGCCATCTGACAAGCTAGTGAACTGTCAAACTGGATTAGCTTGCTGGCTAACTGTAACTGGCTAACTAAAGCAAATATTTTCCCTAAACGATTTAACGCTAACATAAGCGGCAAGCTTAACTTGATAAGCTATCGATGTTTTAGGAAACTGGAGCAATGATTTCTAGCTACCGCAGCCATAGCATTTACGACAAACGTTACCTAGAAAGGGGGCGAGCCAGAGGAACAGATGACAGCATCGGGAGAGCTGTCAGAGAACAGATGTGCCAAGTGCCACAGCCCGGTCAGGCGCCCGGAAGACTGCTATTTCTGTAGCCGCAGCGCTTAAAATGCTGCCCTAATGTTTGGTCCTGGTCCTTGGCTTGGTCCCGTTGACAACGCAATTGACGGAAGCCTTTAAGGTACAAGACAGTTAGCGTACTGCGTCTGCCACATGCGATTACCGTGGGGGGGGGGAAAGCGATTTGGAAAATGAAGAGTTGCATCTAGCCAACTGTAAAAGCTACCGTTGAAAGAGAACATGTCAATGTGCATACACGTTTTTATGCAAAAACCATAAACTATGAAATATACACAATTTATTTGTATTTATGTATACTGGTGCGGTTGTTGGATAATACACGTCAGGTCAGCCTGACAAAGAACGGGGTCTATTAGACTAGAAAAACGTTTGAAACTTTTATACTAATAATTTGATGTTTATGATTGTCTAACCTTATCATAGCCATCATTATTCGCCTGCTAACCTTGAACAAGACACTATACAGCGGGTCAGGGTAAATTGCACTTTGGGTCAGGGGATTCAGCTGGTTTTACAGAGTCAGATTGTCTTTTTAGCCAGCAGATGGTGCTCTTGTGCAAGGTTAAAATGCGTTCTCCTGGGGCTTGAGGGCCCAGCCACAGGAAGAGTCCCAAGGATGAGAACTTTCAAGTCGTCCGCTCTTTGATGTTAAATTAAGCTTCTGCGCTAAATTGAACTGCCACCAGACCAATGAGTCCCATGTAGCCTAGTCTTTCTCTATGTCAGGCTATTACACTAGGTGTTTTGATGAAGCAATTTGCGGCTTATACACAGTTTAAAAATGTCATTCGTTTCAGCTTTGAACTCTCATAGCTTCAATCCATTGTATTATGATTACAATCATGTCTGTTAAAATTGACTATGACTCCAAACGAACCACTCGCAACATTTCATTCCTTAGCCTATGTTTGACCTTCTGAAAGTCTTAGCATTGATACAAAGTGCCATAAGCCAGACAAAATACCTAAAAAGACACACTAAGCTGGATCAGATGTGATCTTAAAACTTTCAATTTGTTAAGTGAGAATATTAAGGCAAAGAAGAACTCTGTCTACAGAGTCTGCCCAGTTCAAAGGCGCCCAACCGACCTGTCATAACGTTTCTGCAAGAGAAAAAAAGGACTTCCAATCCTTTCAGGCCGCTGATATTCCTCTCCCAGTGGACGGAGTCATGTGATGGAACTTTGCTCCAATCGGGAATCATTCCGGAGGGGAGAGCGTGCGGCGCTAATGAGCAATGCCACCCGCCGTGAGATTCAAACCCAGCCCCTGTGCGACAGAGACCTGCAGGAACCGCGACCCCTGAAGCCCGCCTGGACGTAGCCTCTGTGCCGGTTCGAGATGAGCTCTCCTCCACTGGATTAGGAACATATTTGACAGACAATCCCAGAGTTGCTTTCGAAAGTTGTGTTTGTAACCTGCGGAGCGAGGTCATTACGAGAGCTGAAACTGGGGACAAGGGAGAACAAATAGGCGCCTAAACGAGTCCTTTGTGGATAGGACTCCTCTCCGATGCAACCGCAGGCAGGGGTTGTCATGGGCATTCTTCCTTTCCTCCTACTTGCAGTCGGCGCCGTTTTTTCGGCGTGTTAGACTGGACCAGGCAGACTTTCCACCTGCGATTTGACATCAGCTCCCGTGGTTATTAAGTAGCCGCGCCGGGCTCAGGTTACTACGTAGCCTACGTGTTTTTGTAAAATGCCCGGGCGGAACAGGTACAATCTGGTGGACGATGTGGGTGATTCTCGGGTCCCTCTCCACAACGAAGAGGCTTTTCAGCACGGGATTAATTTCCAAGCCAAGGTAATATGCGACCCAGTCATAACGAGATACTACAGACGTGGTTA
>NW_024880215.1:20000-25087 GCF_900700415.2 Clupea harengus
ATGTAAAGATAATATCCAAGCTAGCAATTTTGCCAAATTTGACTGCAACTTTTTAGCATTGTAGAGCAAACACACTCACTGCAAAGTGTACTAAAACGTGTCACCACAGAGCTGCCAACTTTTCAAAAAACCTTGGAGTGAGAAAATGTTGCCGCGCACGCAGCTACACACGTTGGGTGGCTCAGATATCAGGGAATTGGAATTAATTTGGCGTTGTACCCATGTTGTGCTCTGCATTCTGTTGGTTTTTGAGGCCCAAAGTCTGCCTACTGTGGGGCCTACTGGAGATGGACAACATTGGTTACATTCTGTGAAGCAAAGACATAGCTGAAGGTCCACCCCCAGGACATTTTGGTTTAAGTAGATGTTATTTCCTGCATTCTAGTGGATCTTTGGGTGGTATGCTAAAGATGTTCAATACCTGAACTTATTCTGATTCATGTTCATCTGATCATGACTTGTAGGGCCTTTTAGACTTGAGCTGAACATTCAACCAGAAAACTATTCTTGTGCCTCAATGACTGTCTATGTACCACAATATAGCCTAATTAATAGACCTGTGTTTAAGATTTTACCAAGGTAGGTTGATTGACATTTTGATTACAATGGTATTCAACTAATTCTTAACTGGAACCTAACCTATATTGTTAATAATTGTATTTAATGATTTATGAGCACTTCATTTAAGAGCACTTAACGATTTATGAACAGCAAAAAATGACACAAGATTAGTTAGGGAGAAATATTTTTCACTATTCAAAGCCTCCCACCACACGTTCCATCAAACAAAAAAGTGCAACAAATAAAGTGCTTAAACAGTAGCCTTTTTAAGCAATAAAATAGATCAACACATGACAAAAATAACTAAAAATGAGGTATCAGGTGCAGATCAGAACCTGGTTAGTCGTTTTCTAAGATCTGTGGGCAAGGTTGTACTGGCCTGTGGCCTTCTTGGAGGCCTTGATGACCTCTGAGTGGGGCTCCCATCTGAAACAGGGCTCCAGGTCAGCCCTCTTTATGGCCATTATTGAAGACAGGGTGCCATCCAATGCCAGGCTATTTCTGGTCTTAGTTTTGTTCAGTCCCACTGAACACTGAAAACACCCTCTCAGCATCTGCATTCGAATGGGGCAACACCAGGACCAGCTTGGCGACGGCAACAAGCCTCTCAAATTCTTTGGTTCCTGCCACCTATTGAGAATGAACAAAGAACAAAATGGAAAAACATACCATATTTTGTTTTGATTAATACTGTAAGTACACTGTAACAAAGTTCAGATACAACATGCATAGTTTGCATCATGTATGACACGATATAGGCATGCATCAATAATAGCAACAGATGTAGCCAAGCCACACCTGCCAAAAAGAAAGCCAAAAAAAAGTATACCTTATGTTTCCGTGTTGCCATTCCAGCCCAGAAGCTTTCCATCTCAGTTTCGTCCTGAAGGTAGGTGGTTGGCATGGTCTGATAATTCAGAAACTCCTCACCCAGGTGGTCATGCTCCTCTGGCCCATGGTATGGGAGGAGATGGGGAAACCTATTTATGAAAGTAGAGTTACAGGTTGTTAAGTTATAGGTATATTGTCATCGACCAGCAGCAGTTCATACACATGTCTGAGGAAAAGCCATATAAGAATAACTCAGGTGCAGTTTAGGAGTGAACATACCTCATCATTCCTGTCTTTATGTTAAATTCTTTGGAATACATCTTACCTGTTCAAAGTGTTGTTTGGAAAAGTCTTAAGAGTGAGTCCTTTTCTTTGGCCTGTTAATAAAAAGATAAATGCTATGTGAGCAGCCTAAATAAACAATGCTATGATGATTTGAGCATGCAGTATACCACGAGGTTAACAAGGTGCTCTCATGCTGCTTGTAATGACAGCTGAGTTTACATTCACCACACAAAATCAAGTTCACACACACAAACACAAACGAATAATTTCTTTCAAGATTTAAAGTTTAAGAGAGTGAGTACTTAATTGAACCACATGTCATTAACATATCTAGTCTCTGCTCAGATTGGAGATGAAGATTTTCTTCAGCGATAGATTCTCTTCGCGAGTTTCTCTTCGAATGTTACGAGATGAGATTACTAAAATGTATTCTGTATGTCTGCTCAGTTTTACAGTGCTTCCTAAGTAAAGGTTTGAAAAGAAAGCTTCAGACTTTCTCTTGGAGAAACAGTTATCTATTTGCCAAGCCAATGTAGCAGGTTGTCATGTTAACCCATTATTAAACTGAGCATATCGATTGTTACTGCATTTTTAAACTTATAATTTAGAGTGTTTAACAGAACAGCCGTTGTTTGACACTGTCCGGTAACTGACATAGCTATCTGCCACCACCTGCCCCCGCTCGTCAAGCGAAACGTGTCCGATAAAAGTCCACTTTCGTTGGACTGGCCAGCTAGCTTAGCATAACTGTCATGCAGATCCAATGGCATCTAATGCTACCTAGCCTGGTATGCTAATTGTTGGTATACATCGCTAACTCCACCAAATACTCATGTCGCTAGCTTTAATCTGAGAATGGCATGTTAGTAGTACATTTAATATCAGTAAATTATTTAATTACCGCTGATACTTACATTTACGGTCTGTAGCCTCGTGAGCTATTGCTAGCCACCGTAGCCATCTCGTCCGCCATTGTTTTAGAAATGAATTGAAAACCTGTTAAAATGGCTCCTCCTCTTTCGCGACGTAGCCAAGATGGCGCCCGTATAGGGCGAGTAGTGTCCACATTTTTACACTGCAATATAAATGCTTTATATCAATCATTTTTGAAGATATGAAGTTGCCTTTGCACATGGGAACATGTTGTAGTGTCTTCCACGTGCATACCAAGTTTGGTGTTGATATCTGAAAGATTTGCTGAGATATTACTTCACTTCCTGTTTGATGGCTTTTCTGCTGAAATTCAGTGGCTGTACCGGACAAACGGTTGTGAGGATCAAAATTCTGTTGGATAAATGTTGTGAGGCTTGGTCTGAAGATCATCTCTGGTGATTTTGAAGAAGATTTGACAAAAATTGTAGGAGTGGAGGCCTTTCAAAGGTTTTCGATAAAACCGGAAATTGCGGAAAATCTATATAACCGGAAATTGACGCCATAGGGTGTGTTGAATTCGTCTTGATCCAAGGAATCCAATGGTACCTCATTTTTGAAAATCAGTCAAACGGTTCAAAAGTTACAGTGTTAACAAAAGTCCAACTTTGACCTGTTGGTGGCGCTAGTGTGGTCTAGTGGGAGACATGAAACTTGGTGTGAGTGGAGAATTGACTGTCCTTAATGAGTGTGCCAAATTTCAGAAAAAGTTACCATACGGTTCTAGGGGCTGCCATTGACTTCAATGGCACAAGAATAATAATAATACCTACAATAACAATAGGTTTCCTCCTGACGGAGGAACCCTAAATATAGCTGCAAGCAGCAATGGCGGGTTCCTCCAAAGATTGCGAACCAGGGAAAAATGTATATTCTGCACAATTTGTCACTGTATAGAAAAATCCATGCTGCAGACTTACCAATGGGATATTCAATTTGAAATGCAATACTGTCAAGATCCACAAGGGCCTTGGCTTCAAGCTAAGGAGGGAGCGGGGCCTTGGTCAGGCCACAATGTCATGAAATGGTGTGTGTGCGTCTTGCCAAGTGTTTGGTGTGTCAGGTGAAAGCTTGTGTCTGTGAGAACTGGGGCAAGCCGCGCGGGGAGCGAAGGAGGAGAGAGGGAGAGATTACATTGGAACTTGTGGTAGCAATTAGCCAAGCATGCATGTTTCAAATATTAACCAAAAATCTACTTTTCATCTTACAGTCAACTTTTTTTCAGATTTGTGTACTAAACATTCTCAAGTGTCTTCATATGAAATTGTGATTGAATCAGAGTATCACTTTTTGAATGAAAAATGTGTAAAGCATTGTTTTAGCGTTAGCGATTAATGCTATTTGCTTTATATCAATCATTTTTGAAGATATGAAGTTGCCTTTGCACATGGGGACATGTTGTAGTGTCTTCCACGTGCATACCAAGTTTGGTGTTGATATCTGAAAGATTTGCTGAGCTATAACTTCACTTCCTGTTTGATGGCTTTTCTGCTGAAATTCAGTGGCTGTACCGGACAAACGGTTGTGAGGATCAAAATTCTGTTGGATAAATGTTGTGAGGCTTGGTCTGAAGATCATCTCTGGTGATTTTGAAGAAGATTTGACAAAAATTGTAGGAGTGGAGGCCTTTCAAAGGTTTTTGATAAAACCGGAAATTGCGGAAAATCTATATAACCGGAAATTGACGCCATATGGTGTGTTGAATTCGTCTTGATCCAAGGAATCCAATGGTACCTCATTTTTGAAAATCAGTCAAACGGTTCAAAAGTTACAGTGTTAACAAAAGTCCAACTTTGACCCGTTGGTGGCGCTAGTGTGGTCTAGTGGGAGACATGAAACTTGGTGTGAGTGAAGAAGGGACTGTCCTTAATGAGTGTGCCAAATTTCAGAAAAAGTTACCATACGGTTCTAGGGGCTGCCATTGACTTCAATGGCACAAGAATAATAATAATAATACCTACAATAACAATAGGTTTCCTCCTGACGGAGGAACCCTAATAATAATACCTACAATAACAATAGGTTTCCTCCTGACGGAGGAACCCTAATAATAATAATAATACCTACAATAACAATAGGTTTCCTCCTGACGGAGGAACCCTAATAATAATACCTACAATAACAATAGGTTTCCTCCTGACGGAGGAACCCTAATTACAGCTGTCTGTTCAGTCTGTGTGTCTGTGAGTGTCTGTGTATTTCAGCAACATGGCAGAGGCCAATGTTTTTGTGTCTCAGGATCAGTTCAGCTGTCCAATTTGTCTAGATCTGCTGAAGGATCCAGTGGCAATTCCCTGTGGCCACAGTTTTTGTATGGATTGTATCAAGGGCTGCTGGGATCAGGAAGATCTGAAGGGAGTCCACAGCTGCCCACAGTGCAGACAGACCTTCTCACCAAGGCCAGTCCTCGGGAAAAATACCATATTGGCTGACATGGTAGAGATGCTAAAAAAGACAGGACTTAATTCTGTTTCCCAATC
>NW_024880216.1:0-25072 GCF_900700415.2 Clupea harengus
GTAAGACAACAGGCAGCACTCGGGCCATCTGATGGTTGAGAGGGGAGTTTAGAGGAGGAGGAGGAAATATCGGAAAGCAAGTCAGGCAGGAACAGACTGAGAGAGAGAAAGAGAGATGTTTATTTAAAGAGAAGGGTATAATAAAAACACTTCCTTTTGATTATGACGCCACATAAAAAAAACACCTCGGAGGGCAAGGGGGGGGGGGGGCGGGGGGTGTGTGTTTCCCCCTGTCAGACTTCCTTGAAGAGCTACACATCTGTGTGGTCTCATGGTGAGTCACTGCCAAACTAAGCCACTATGCTAAGCTAACACACGGTGATTAGGCTCTGAGGAAGAGCTGGGGAGGTGTTGCTCTCTGTTTTCATCACTGGGTTTTTGTAGTATTTCGGATGAACTCTTTTAAGGGCAGCCAAAATGTTACCGCCAACGGAAAACACCAGGCTGGAAGATTTATACGTGTCTGAAACACAATTAGTCTGACTCCGTTTAATTATTGAACGTATTACCTACAATATTACCAAACAGTATGTACGCCAACTGTTAGATATTAATGAATGTAATAGCATGGCACACAAGCCAGTATATGAATGATTCATGAATGAATGAATTGTTTATTTAGAGAGGGAGAAAGAGAGGGAGAGAGAGAGAGAGAAAGAGACTGATCCAAACACTCTAGACCCTTTGCTATGCATTGGCCACAAGCCAGTCCCTTCAGGCCACATTCTGTCATTGATGACCTAAGTTAACATGGTAACCGTGGTTGTCAGGGAAAGCCCAGGCAGAGGTTATAATGGCCTAGTCAAATTATCTGGCAGGAACTTCAGATCGCAATGAAACCATGATCAGACTCCTGCCCACATCAGTCAATAGCAAGGGATCAAATGTGGATTGTAGATCACTAGAGTAACCTCAGTAAGATTAGGCTAAATACAGTAACATATTGTAATGTAACAACAATATAATTCAGACACTTCACAAACTGATCTCAAACTTCCTGTAATACTAGCTAATTTGTGGGGAAATGAAGCTTCCTTGTAGCTGATTTCAGGGAAAGGAAGCTGCTTCTCTGAAAACATGAACCTTAACACACAGCTTACTTTGAACAAACTCCCAGTTGACTCAACTTACACCAACACCATCACTCATGTGATTCACAAGTCATCTTCGAGCAGCTCCGAGGGGGTCCCGATAGGCCAAAGATAAGCGTCTGCATTAAAGCTGTGGCGTGATTCGTCGGAACCTGATGCTGTGTCTACAGCTGGGCCCCTTGGGCGAGTATTACATTCTTGGGGAATGCATCCCAGTGTCAGTTTGTCTGGAAAGAGGGAAGTCAATCAATTTTACCATCAGACAAAATACATTTAACTTAAAGCTGTCGGTAAACCACAAGAAGTGTGTGTGTGTGTGTGTGTGTGTGTGCGTGCGCTTATGTTTGTGTTGCTGATGACGCTACTCCGTGTCTGTTAAGGAATTCAGTTCGTCATGTGCATGACTTTGCAGTTTAAAGTAAACTTTATCTTGCAGGCAATACTTGCACTGTGTGTGTGTGTGTGTGTGTGTGTGTGTGTGTGTGTGTGCGCGCATGTTTTTTATATAAAGTGTGTCAGCACATAAGCCAGGTATCATAAAATCACATACATACTGTTACCTTTCTTTGTCTTCACCCATTTGTGGATACACCCTAAAGGTGTAGTGAGTAGTTATATTTGTGTAAAACTCAGAGGGAGTGGTAAATAACACACACTTCACAGACTTTGCTTCTCTGTCTCATCCTTTTTTATATGTTTGTTCATGTTTGGACCCTCACCCTAAGTATCAACATGCCAGGACACACAAGAACAATTGCTATTATTATTATTATTATTATTATTATTATTATTATTATTATCATCCTTCAGATATATGTGAGTAGTGTAGGTCTAGAAGCATTTTGTTTCCACAACAAAAACCACTGACATGTGCCTTTAGCCAACCCAGTTGCACCCTTATCATGCTACTCTGCTCACGGTCGCACAGCCATACACTGGCTTAGACCAATCCACTGAAACATAGTTTGTCCAATCACAGCCTTTAGCATAGGATGATGCAATCCACAGCTCATCCAGTTCACATTAGCTCCCCTAAGTTTGCTTTGCTTTGCTTTGCCTGCGTGTGCTGTGTGCGTATGTTCTTTTTGTTACATGAAATGCATCCCTGTGGTGCACGCCTCGACTTTGTCAGGCCTGTCTTAAGGCCTCTGCTTGTTAGTCACCGCCATCTTTCATTTTTATCTCTCTGTACTCCATTGGTCTGGCCTGCCCTGTGACCTCTGTGCCCTCTGTTCTTCTCTAGTCAGGTCTGGCAGGGAGAGCCGGAGGTGCATGTTTGGTCTGTCAGAGGACGGCAGTGGCGGTGGACAGTGGGTTTAGAGCTCCACGCAGACCAGGCATGTCTCTGTGTGACACCCCCCCCCCCCCCCCCCCCCCCCCTCTCCCACCTATGCCCTTATAGCAGACTGTCAGTAAGCGTTACATCGTGTTAGCATCTCCTAGCTCACTTAACTCCTCATAGATCGATATCTTTACTTTTATACCATAACAGCCATAATAAATCCTTTTATCTTTATCATACAATCTGAGATTGGAACATTCACCAAACAAATGGTTCGGCCAGGTCTACAGAGGTACACAGAGGACCCATAAAGGACCATGTGACCAAGAGACAGTTTGGTGCCTTTGATCTCATTAATGGCCAATTGTCTGTTATCACAGAAAACAATTTCAAGGAATCTATATGTACCTATAATAAGAAAGGTTGTTTATTTGGAAACACTTACGATAGCACTTATCCAGGTTACTTTTAATCTTTATCTACTGTCCTTACTACCAGTTTATTTTACTTTCATTTTCAGTTTGTGTTGAAATGGGAGGTTAGGGGGCCTTTACGAGCAGCTGGGGCCGTAAAATAGCATGTTATCAGATAAACTATGTTTAGATAGGGGGTGATGTGAGGCTTTGTCATGGTGCTTCACCCATGTCCTGTTGAGTCCTTCTTTAGTATGTTTACAATAAAAGCCATTTTTCTGCTTTGTTGTTAGTTCCCAGAGAGGATTTCCGTGGTAATGGACAACAGGCAGACTTGACATTTTTAAAAACAAAACAGTTCCTCTCAGTTGACATAGCTGATCCTTACATTTGAGTTAGATTAGTGAGAAGTACCACCAAGTTTAAAGGGCTGCTACAGCTGCCAGTACTGATTTGCTACCCCTCCCTTCCTTCCCCTCTCTCTCTCTCTCTTTCACACACACACACACACACACACAAAGACTGCTCTCTCACGTCTGGTTAGACTCCTAGAAGGCCAGTTTATACCAAAGATTTGCGACAAGACAAACTGCAACCACTTGAAACCCGTTTCAATTTTTTTTGTGAGAATATATGCTTTATGACTGATGCACTGACACTGGTGTTCTTCAAAATCGAGTTAATAGCTAGTTCTCTCTCTTTGTCTCTCCTCTGACCTTAACTCTCCCATGATGCCGAGTCTCGACTGACTGAGTGTCAACATGTCCCAAAAGCCTCTGAGGCACAAGCGTTCTAAAACCTAGCAACTGCGATTTAACACAACAAATCTTTGGCGACTGCATCAGGCAGCTTGTAAAGATGAATTGACATCACTGCAACGTTCTGCGGGTTCTCTGGTTTTTTTTTTTTTGTCTCGCCGCGAGTCTTTGGTGTGAATTGTCCTTAAGTTTCCTTCATCAGCCCCCTCCCCATGTGGGCCATCCATTCTTTTGGATCTCTTTCACAAGCCCCCGCTCAGGGTTGGGCTTCATGCCTGTTTCCTTGCTCTGGGTTTAGCTCTAGAATGGGACCCATCTGCTTCTTTTCTTTTCCTTTTTACATTTCTTAGTTCATTCACCATTGCCATACAGTTCTCATTCTATAAACACTGGCCTGAAATTATGACTTTCCCCCGTTTACACTGATGCGGGAGAATTTGTAGTGGCAGGTTGTGTCTGAACATCACACCAAGGAGCCAGCCCCTGTACTGTGTGTTTAAAAATATGTGCCTCAGGTTAACACTCATCATTATGGAGAAATATGTCATGGTCAGAACAGAACACACACACACACACACACACACACACACACACACACTCGCTCACATGCACACTCATACAGTTACTCATTCTGTCGATTACTTGGAAGGACAGAAATTACCACCCTCGCTTACTCAGAAAGATAAGAAACATGCAATCCTCTTCAGCGATCACAATTGCCTATCTCTACCACTGTGGTGTGTCGTCTCTATGTGTGCTCGTGTGTGTGTGTGTTTGTTTCTGTGTGTCTGTGTGTGTGTCTGTGTGTGTGTGTGTGTGTGTGTGTGTGTGTGTGTGCTTGGTTGTGTGTGACAGATGAGGCAGCGTTGGCCGAGCGCACGACTCCGCCCTCCTCCTGTGGAGGCGAGGGGGAGCGTGAGCGTGCGGAGCTGACAGCCATTGCCCCTCTGCCTGCTCCCCTTCCAGTCTTGGCCTTGGCCCCCAGCCTGACGCCCGCCGCCCAGCCCAACATCTCGCTGCTGTCCGACCCCAACACCGATGCCCTGAGCGTGGACTCGCTCACCCTGCTGCCCCCCACCGACCCCCCGCGCCTCCGCACCTTCAGCACGCAGTCCTCGGTGCAGGACGACGCAGCCATGACGCCACCGCTCGACCCGGCCAAGCGGGAGGACGGGGAGCCCGAATTGGATCCAGAACCACAAAAGGAGGAGGAAGGAGCCTCCGATGCAGATTCCAAAGGGGACGCCTCGGCCGAACCAGTGCCAGGCCAGCCGGAGCCGGAAGAGAGTCCAACCGCCGGTGCCGCAGCCGGCACGAATCCTGAGTCTGCTCCTAGTGCCGTGGGTGAGAATTTAGAGACGGTCCCTGAGGATGAGGCTGAACAGG
Organism: Clupea harengus; assembly: GCF_900700415.2. Classification (NCBI taxonomy): domain Eukaryota; kingdom Metazoa; phylum Chordata; class Actinopteri; order Clupeiformes; family Clupeidae; genus Clupea; species Clupea harengus. The sequence continues at coordinate 4,931 of NW_024880216.1, forward strand.
AGCAGAGTAGCGGCCCCGACTCTGAGCCCACAGAACCAGAGACTGCAGCCGAGGGACCCGGCGATGAGCCAGAGTAGGACTCTCACGCTGGCCCTGACCAGAGACCAAAAGGACAAACCCCATTCACGCAGGTCTGCGCACATATGAGCAACCACACACTCACACACACAGACGCTCACACACACACACACACACACACACACACACACACACACACACACACACACACACACACACACACACACACACACACATACACACACACACACACATACATACATACATACATACACACACACACACACACACACATACACTCTCTCACACACACACACACACACAGACACTCTCTCACACACACACACACACACACACACAGACACTCTCTCACACACACACACACACAGACACTCTCACTCACACACACATACACTGACTGGAGAGCTGCTTCAGCCTCTTCTGTTGCAGCCCAAACATGTACACAGACTTGCGAATAGAACTTAGTTCTGGAAACTCACCATAGTTCTGCTCGGTGGAAAACATTCTTTCTTTTCTTTAGAATGCATTTCAGTCTCGCCCTGAAGGCTTGAGCACTAGTGTTGATGTGTGTGTCATGCAAAGCACAGTAGTTTTGTGTTTTATCCAGTATAGTACTGTGTGTGTGTGTGTGTGCGTGTGCGTGTGCGTGTGCGAGTGTGAGAGACAGGGAGAGGGCCTATTGTCTTATTATCTCTCATTTTGTGTGTACATAGGTGAGTGTCACATGTTGTTTGTCGTGTGTGTGTGTGTGAGAGAGAGAGTGAGAGAACGAACAAAAGAACGAAAGATTAAGCATAAGGGAGTGTGTGTCCATGCTTTTACCAGTCTTAACACTGAAGAATGTACTCTGACCCATGGGTCTGACCAGCGGTGCTCTCAGGAGGGACATCTCGGCTCCAGCCCCGCCCCCGTATCCCAGCAGCCCCTGCGCTGGACTCAGCTGTCTTAAGTGCCCACTCAGACCAGACCCCTCTTCACAGCTCCCTCAGTTGAACTTTTGTAACACACAGGGTTTTCGCAGAATTGACACATGAACTCACATTGGTTTCCCACCACTCAGCGGCCTACCCATACTTACATACATACTGCAAGCTGGTGAGAACTCAGCTTGGTTTGAGATGCATTTATTCTCCCAGGGCTTTGGACTCGCTGAGCTTTAGAAGAGCGCATATGATTTCACCTCAGTTTGAAGCTGTCTGTCTCTCACCCCCTTTTAAAATACTTATAAAACTGATTAGGAAGTATTGATTAAGAAACGAATTGCTGATTTTCAGTAAGGCAGATTCAGAAGCCGTCCTGTTACATACAAAGGCACACTTATTAAAGAAAAAAAAAATCTTAATGTATACGTTTTTTTGTGTGAAATGTCTTTAAATTGTAAGTTATTTGAGGCATTAGAAACTTAAAACACGTTTGGTATACCATCTTCACAGCCAGCATTCCCAAACCCGCTTGCATCCTGTTTTTAGACACTGACATTCAGACCAGTTTAAAGAGGTGTATATTTTCTTAACAAAGGTGTATCTGTCATACTCCTGTTAAAAAGATAATAAACTGATGATGTGTAAAAAAACAGAATTCCCTAAATGCTTGTGCTGGTCACATAACATGGGAGATATTCTCCTGGTATGTCATGTTTAGTTGCAATAATTCCGTTTAAAAGCACTGATAGGATTAAAAAAAAAAAAGGGCTCCCCTTAGGGAGTGTATGTGGCTAACATATTTTCTTATGTATGTGTCAGTGCATTTCCTCACAAGAATTTCAACTATCCAAGCAGGCTATGAGCTACATTGCCCCCACTGAGAATGTTACACACCCACTCAAAATGGCCATTGTGGGGTCGTGGGGGGGGGGGGGGGGGGGGGGGGTTACACGAACACGATTTTGAAGCAATACTGTTACCTGTGTTCCCTTACTGTATGGCAGTCTCTCCATGCTGTGGTTTGTTGTACATACATTGGTGAAGAAGACGGTATCATTTGTGATTTTGAATGTTTGTATGCTGTGTAAATGCCACCTGCTTTTAATCTGCTTCTGTAATGAACATACCGACAGAAATTACTAAGAAATTGCAATAAATTATTCTACTTATTTTGGTCTCCGTGGCTGTTTACTCTCCTCTAGTGTTCTCCATATCCCCAGATGACTGGACAACTTCCAATTCTGGGAAATCTGGAGCAGGAAGTGTGTTCGGTGTGTTAGGAGAAGCTTTGTTTACCCTCCACTGAAACAGCGCACATCCTGTTCACTTATCAGGAATATAACATTTCAGGCAGGGCTGGCTCAGACAGCGCGGAGCGTGAGGCTTAGCCCTTAGAGCAGGGTGTTTTCATAGGGGCTTACTGGTCCGCGCACAGAATGTGCAGTACTGGCCACTCTGCCTTTCATTCTATCCATCTCTTTTACTTTCCCTCCCTGCCGTCTCTCTTTCTTTCTCTCTCTCTCTCTCTTTCCCTCCCTGCTGTCTCTTTCGCTCTCTCTCTCTTTCCCTACCTGCTGTCTTTCTCTCTCTCTCTCTCTCTCTCTCTCTCTCTCTCTCTCTCTCTCTCTCTCTCTCTGTGTGTCTTTGCCACGTCTGACTGCCATGACTGTCTTGTATGTTCAGCCCGTTAGCATTACAAAAGTGAAAGTAAATCTCAGGTTACAGCTGTTCCACAGAGGCTAGCCTTTCCCCAGGTGCTGGCTGCCCCCCCCCCCCCCCCCATCTGACTCCAGAGCTTATTTGGAAACGGTGGGTCATTTCCCTAACCCTTTCAACAGCCTGGCTCTTTCTGCCTTATCTTATTCTTTATTTAAATGGTTTCAAGTTAACTGTACCATAGGGAAGTGATACTGTTCAATGGATCTGCAGCATTAATTGCATCGTCTGTTCACCTATCTGACTCCGGCTCATTTGACAGCTGTATATTGTTTCATTGATTCTACCTTGCCATGGCCCTCTGTACTTAGACTAGTAGTGGTTGGGTTACACTGAACAACTCATTCTCTCTGGTACAAACAGTGCCTACTCCTCTATGAGACCTCCCGTTATGAAGTGGAAGCCTCTTTCTCTTTATACGTATAATAAGTAATACTAAAAATGAATAATAATAATACGTTTAAAAACTACTAATAATAGTACGTTTAAATGTAGCCACCAGCAGCCACCAGTGGGGTCCAAGCAGAGTGTGCAAACTGCCCCAAGGCCGAAAGGTTGAAGGATTTTGACCGCTTCAGCAGGTGGAGAACCATTTGAATTTTGTAAGTGTTACGTACGAATTTGAAGACCAAATTGATTCTGAAGATAGACCACACCATGTGAGAGGAACAGAGGGAAACATGTTGTAGCTTGTTGTAGCGACATTTTATGGCTTATTTGTTGGAAATTGGGTAAACAGCTTCTATACGCCTACAAAATGACCAAATAAACATGAATGCACGAAATAAATAGAGAAATAACATGACCTGAGATGAATAACCAAACCTGAAATGAATGGGTGAGAGAAATGGTGAAGGAGAGACAGACAGAATGATAGAATCTCGGCACTCAAATACAGGAAAGTGGAAGCAGCAGCAGGAGGAGAAGAGCGAAGAGGAAGCCACCTCTCACTCCACTCAAGTGGTTTTGTACCTCAAGACCCATTGCTTTGCATTTGCCACCAGTTAATCCCTTAAGGCCACCATCTGTCCTTGATGCCCTAAGATAACATTGTCCCCCCACCAACTCTGTGAACGCTGAGGTTACAGTGGGCTAATCAAATTACACAGCTAGAGCAGGTACTTCCCATTTCAAGGAAACCATGATCACTACTGGACTACTGGAAGGAAATTATTGGAATTTAATGACGTTTCATTAAAGTTTATTTCACATGTGTTATTGTTATAGAGGTGTTCACGTCTTTTGTCATATAGTTCTGAGGAAGCCTGGCTTCCATTAGGAGCCACCACTGCTTTGCTCCTCTTTCTCTCTCTTTCTTTCTCTCTCTATCGCTCTCACACACACACACACATACACACACACACACACATGTACATGCACACTCATATGCACACAATGTATGACTTTTGTGGTGTTTTCTTTTCTCACCCCCACCAACACATCACTTCCTGTTAGGTCACTCTCATGGTATCACCAACTGAGCTGTTTTACTACAAAGCTGCTAGTTATGGGGGCACAGGTAGGTAGAGGATCTTTATCAGAAAGACACCCTCCCCCCTGTCCTGGTAGAGTGGAACATGTTTCTAGGTGTAGCTGAAAGCTGGTTTATTTGCCAGCCCACTGTTTCTCAGTGTCGACCACAAGGGACCTTCTACCTTGATGTGGAGTGACAAGAAGTGTTGTCATAGTAACCATTGTGAGGCAGGCTGACAGCCGCGTTGCTCAGCTTCCTGGAATTCACCCATGGCTAGGCCCCACCCCCCTGAGTTACTGTTGCTAACTCATACAAAACTAGTGTAGTTGACTGGAGTAACCATGGCAACTGTCAGTGTCAAAAGTAGCCATATCCCAAGAGGCTCTATACAACTTTTAGAGACCATATTTCATCTAGAAGCTGTCAAAAATGACTTAATTTTGCAATGGAGAGATACAGTATGTGCAAAATGTAAAGCAAGATATGGTGGGTGACGATCTTAAATTGGAGACAAGGGTGTACAGATTACAATGCACAAGGGAGAAGGCTCCTCTAAGGGTCATCACGGTAGCCGTAGCAGATAACAACATCCAAGACCAGCATTGTTTGTGCACTTCAGGGTAATTCATTCATTCATTCATTCATTCATTCATTATTAGGTAATTCAATGTCCCCTTAGTTAACTAAGTTAGGCACTGCGAAGTTAAACCTACATTAATTAGTTTGTTACATTAGCATTGACGTTAGCAGTGATTACCTAACTTTAGCTTGGCCTATCTAGCAAAGTAAAAGCAATTTTTTACTGCAAAGTGGCAACTATTCAATTCAAATAAATGTATTCAATTATAATGTACACGATGTGTGTAGTGTACTGAAAAGCATTCAGACACACATACCCAACTTACTCTTACCTTAAGTTCTTGAAACTCTGGAAGGGTCATCGTGTAGGACTCGTTCATGAGCTAGCCCTGTGTTTCTCATGTTAGCCCATGTCTCAGACAGTTGAAATAGGAAATATTTTGTATGATGAATTGTGAGTGGTTGTGTGAAGTCGTTTGTGCTTGTACGTGTCATTTTAAATATTCCCAATGGAAGCATCTGTTTTATTTTGTTAATTGTTGTTGTTGTTGTTGTTGTGATGTTTACTGTGGTGAGACCCTTATGACCCTTCTCAGCCTGTTTTCTCTAATGCAATTAACCCCTTTTTTAATTTTTTTTTACTTTTATCTGCTCATTTGTAAAGCAGTTTGTATTACCAATGTGTATGAATGGATTATATGAATTATATACATCATTTTGCCTTGCCTTGAGACCTTAAGAGAAGACCCAGCCATTTAACCAGATAAAGTTAAGTAAAAGCCTGTGTTATCTGATCTGTTACTCAGCCTTGAATTAAGGGATTAGACACTTCTTCTGAACAGACCACAGATCTGGAGCGTGTATGTGTGTGTGTCTCTGTGTACACACATGCTGAGGACTGATTCAGTAGAGATAAGAGCTTTTCAAGGAAATACAACTGTTTGTCTTCCTGGAAGTTACTGTTTTCATGGGCACATGCTAACCACAGACCAATAAGGAAGCCATAGACCTCAGCATGTTGCAGAAGGGCAGCTATCATCTGTTGAACCCTGATGACCAGCAAGCTTACAATCAGATAGAGAGCCTTCAGCTGTACATTTGTTGAAGGGGAAAAGCAAGCATAGCATCCAAATACAAAAATTTGAAATGGGGAAAAATACTCAAGCCAGTTGGCCGTAAATAGATTGGATCACATATTAATGTTAAATATTTATAAGCCACGTGGAGTTGAGTATTTATATATTACACGTTTTAAGTATTCCAGTATTACTTTTTGAATAATTGCCAAATAAATGAATTAGAATGAAAAATGTGGCTACTAGCTTACTACTTTACTTATCTAAAGAAATGTTTCTTTAGTAGTGATTTTAATCTGATAAGGTTTGTTCTTTTTCAAAGGCACACTGTGTGCCGTAAGTGCCGGGCGAAGTTCTTACTTTCGTTTTTGTGAGGACACAAGTTTAACTGAATTCCCAGGAGTCCTTCTAGAACACTCCAGGCATGGGCTACGAATCTCACCGTCTTCTTTCCTTTTATATCACTCAGGTTTTTGAGAAATGAAGTCAACCAGCTCAACCTCAAGTGACGTGTGTTCTTCTGTGCCACATACAGTCCAGTAAAGTCATTCAAATTTGTAAGGGGAAACTGACAATACCCGGACACACACACACACACAACCTCCTATACTTCCCCATTCAGAGTAATCACTAACCTTTGATCTGAAGTTTTATTTGAACTGGTACGCAGAGAATAAAGGGCTTTCAGTCTTACTCATTTTCTGAGTAAACCTAATAGGCTGCTCTGCTCTGGTGTTATTGGTAGCGCCGATGACTATAGAGTCTGTCTGTGTGACTCCTCCCTTCACGCTTGGTTATCGCAACCTCTTTCATTTCTTGTAAATGCTTGTCTGAGCTCTCAAGAGATTACTGTCACCATAGCTCCTCCTGTCTACCGCTTGTCCTAGCCATATGAATCACAGTGGTGATCACACACACACAGTCACTCAGGTGACTAAACAAATCGCACGTCACTCAGGTGAAGGGGCACGGGCAGGAACAGGGAGGTAACGCTGTGATTTATGTCCTAATTGGATCTTTCTTTGTGTTCGAACATAAAAACCTGTGGTTAGCCAAATTGAAGATTTTGAAAGAATATTTAGTAGTTAAGTTGAGTTCTTTTTTTTTTTCAAAGGGACATTTAAATTTTGTCACCTACCACATTCTACAATCAGATTTGTCTTATTAGTACAACTTATCCGCCAATCTGAATAATTCCTCATCCCCCCAAAAAAGGTGGATACGTATCTCCATGCCAGAGGGGGGAAAAGAACGGGGAAAGGATCAGTAGGAGAATGTTGTAAATCTTTCATAGTCATATTTATTTTCCAAATATCTATAAATACTCGTTCCTGCATGGCAGGCAAATAATTGCAAAAGGAGAATCCTCCTTAAATAGTGTAAACATTGACAGGTTGTGTAAACACTCCACACATAATTTTCACTTCTTTGTCCAGAACATGTGCTACAAAAATAATACGAACTCCTCTTTTGCCAGCGAAGCTCTGCGAGTCTCTCATCCACGTCACTCAGTAAGCTTAATGCATTCAGTACGGTTTTCATAACCGATAGGGAAAGGAATGTAAGAAGTCTTTGAGGATGGGATTGACGGGGATGCGGTCTATGTCCAGGTCCTCTCCGCATGTCTCTATGATCCTGCGTCGGCACAGCTCTTGTAAAGACTGCACCTGTACTTTCCTGTAGGGGCGTGTCAGGCTCTTTTTGGGTGAGGTGATGTAGTATTCCAACAGTTTGAATAGCGAGTCGAAGGACTCCTTGCTCCCTGACAGGCTGAAGCATGAGGCCTGGTAGTTGATGCGTATGCTGATGGGTCCCGTCTGTGCCCGGTAGCTCAAGGTGAAGAAGACGTCTTTCTGACGGCTGTCGCGGATGAGGAAGGTCCCTAGGGTCTCGTTCTTCAGTTTGTGATGGGCTTCCTCCACAGTCATCGGACCCCAGTAGAAGCCACTATTCTCCAGCATGGAGGTGGTCTGCGTGATGGTCTTAAAGTCTCGCTCGTTCTTGAATGGGCGGAAGTGTGTCTGGCTCTCCTGCCGGCTGGTCTGGCAGGACCTAGGCCGGTGGGACGGGGAGTCTGCCACTGAGGGCTCAATGCTCGCTCTGCATTCAGCTGGGCCTGTGTTGCCTTCCAGTGGACTGTGTGCTACCATCCTACATGGAAGACCAGCATGTGTGGTCTTCCATAGTCTCTCGTTAACGTCTTCGAGGTGTGTGTTGCTAATCTGCAAACAAAAGATATACAAAGATAAACATTAGATATACAAAGATGCTATAGCCCTAGTCAAATGGATGAAGTTAAATTACCTGATGGCCACAGTTATCCACAGCAGCTCTCAATGCATTTTAAGCAAAGGAGAATCGTCACATTACAGCCCTTATATAGCACATTCAGCGGCATCGATAGATTCTATTGAACAGTTCACCGAATAGGCTACCACCAAACCTAATGCAAACACAAAGTACCACAAAAACCTAGGAAATGTAATCCCTAAAAACCACATTGACAGATCAAACGACAATAGCGAAGCCTGATCAGTCTGGCCGGTCTGTGAACTTTCAAAAGTTTTTTTTTCTGTCGCAACCATCTTTCCACCACTCCTGGAAAAAAACAGCTTGCTAGTTTGACCACCTTAACGTGTTATCGGATTATTGCTGGGCTGGTCTTATCAGCAAACAATGAACACTTAACGACATGGATCACTTTGAGTATATTGTATCGAGTGTTTAGCCCATGTTATAATAAACCTTACCGTAGGGATATCTGTGCAGAGAGAGGCTTCAAAAATCGTAGCTTTCTCCCCCCGATGTGAAACAGTGAATTCTCACTGGTAGAACTCCAATTACAATGTGATAGTATTTCCACCGTCATTAGTTAGCCTTATTTCAGTGGCCATACATAGCCTATTCCACAGTTATATCCAGTTCGTACCAAGCCAAGCAGTATACAGTGCAAGACGCAACCTGGGTTTCCTTTATACCGAGGTACCAGCTCAAAGTTTCAGCTTCCACATAACCCCGCCCCTAATGAATTCCTGGAAGAGATAGGCTAGTTCATAGAATCGTAGGCTACACTAAAAGCATTTCTTGTAGGCACTTCGCTCCTCATAAACGGGTTGTTTCACTTCCATTGAAAACCTAAACAGATACATTTCCAATTCACATAAGACCGATGTCTTTCGCTGGTTGGTATTCTGACATCGTTTTTCAAAGGCTATGCTGTGGTATGGTTTTGAATTCTATTTCCACGATCAAGAAATTACAATATATTCACAATGGTAAACTTTAAACAGAACAAAATGGGAATTAACCAAATCGGCCTATATCGACAATTTTACATACATATGACATAAATACGTAGTCTATAGGACATATAAATACGTAGCCTATACAAATGAATATTTTAGGGATTATTTCTGCCCCCTGCTGATCGTGTTGAAGTTCAGAGACAAGCGAACTTCCTCTATCCACACTGCTTAATTGCATGTTGTGCAACTATGGTAAAAAAAAAAAAACGTTTCTGTGTATATATACATCGTGGCACCAAAACAGTGGTGCAAGAGTGGTTGTCCTTTTTTCTACCAAAGAACTGTGCTGTAACTCCTTTGCAGAGAAAACGATACTAGTTTAACAATAGACAACTGATGTGCAGAACACATGATGGACTGCTTGTGCAAGTGCAAAGGCACTCTGTGAAGGCTATATGAAGAACACATGATGGACTGTGCAAGTGCAAAGGCACTCTGGGCAGGCTTTTGCATGGGCAAAAGAAAGTAACCAAATAAGATAAATTAAATTACAGCCAGACGTGGAGTCATACATGCCCAGCCCCGAATTAATCCTGAGTTTCAGTTCTGGAAAACTGAGAGACAAACGGCTGGCCGGTCCAGGTGCAATTCATTACGGCTATGCAAAGGTCCCCCAAAACACTCTGTCAAAGAATGACTTATTGCCTTATTACATTAGTAGGCAGAAAGTATGCTTTCCATATATGGTCTGCACTTTTATTGCAAATTCAGTGTTAAAACGAAAACAAATGTGTCTTATAACTCTGCTGTTAAGATGATCTATATTTACTGCCAATAGAGCAGGGGCTAGTTCATTGCAAAAATGCAATGATGGGAAGAGTTATGGGTGATCCATGCATCTCAGTCAGAAACTGAAAGACCTATTGATGATGATGATGGTGAAGATGAGGTCTAATACTATGGAGTGAAAAATGTCTTTATAAAGTATTTGTAAATGCAGATACCATGATCCACAAATATGCAGCAATTTTCAAATGTGTTTTTCTGTCCTCAAATACAGAACTCCTTACTTGTGACTTATAAGTTATCATTTGAATAAACATACTATGTGAAATAATTACTTTGTCGTTACTCCATTAGTAAGCTACCCATATATGGTCTAAGCACTTTTATTGCAAATAAAACGAAAAGACATTATAACTCTACTGTTAAGATTATCTATATGTACTGATAATAGGGCTAGTTAATTGCATAAATGCAATGATGGGATGACTTGTGGGTGATCCATGCATCTCATTCAGAAACTGAAAGACTTGTTGCAGGTCAAATGTCACCAGTTATAACAACATGGAAATTTCAGTTGTAAGTAATACAGGTCGCTTTCACTTTGTGGACTTCTCCTAAAGCCTGTATTTACTGTTTTTAGGAAAGACACGGGGGGAGGGAGAGGAGAAAGCGAAGTGAATAGTTGGGGGCTAATTGGTTTGTTTCAGTCTAACTCAAAAGCATGAAGAAGAAGCAGGAATGAAAGTTAGGCCTATATCTTTTGGGGAAATGTGAGCTCATGCTTGTGGATATCAAAATGGGCAACGGAGGAATTACACAAGTTAAAGACAGACATGCGACCTTGAAATTTACGCCTATGAGTAGGTCTACCGAAAGTGAAAGAACCTTATCGAGGATGTTATGGTGACATAAGACAAGAATCAAATTATGTAAACGACATTGTATGCAAACATATGTTGCTGCGGGTAGAAAAGACTCCACGTTCAGAGTTAAGATGCATGGTTGTACTGAATGCATGACAGACATAATAGTAACGATACTGTTGTTCGCAAACAATGATGTGGACATCACGCAGTAAGCTATGAGCTACTGTGCTATGCACATTCTCTTAACTCACCTTGGATGAGCAGATCTGACTTAAGTGAAGCAGGAAGGGAGCGAGGAAAAGGGAACCACTTCAGAGACATCATTCTACTTAAGTTAAGATAGCCGACGACAGGATCTCTACTCCAGATACACGCAATTCCAAAAGCTATTTCTAGCAAGTCTGCGAATTTCAGGAAAGCGAAAGTAAAAGCAGAGCCCTGCCAATGGATGTCGCTAATGCACACAAAAGACTCCAAGAGCGAACTTTACAAAAAAAAACAGTTTTTACTGTTAACTATATAACAGTAAGTGGCCTACTAATAATACACATAATGATAATAATAATAATAATACACATGCTGTTTTGTGTTCATGTCAGAAAGTGTCTTTTGCATAGGTTGGACCACTTTCACTTTGCGCCGTGTTCCCTGAAGTCACGTGACTAACAAGTTTTCCTTGAAACCACATGCCTCTAGTATAAACTTTACAGTTTCCCCTAAACACCATGTGTTTTAGAATCAGCGTCCTAATAATCTGATACGCAGGCCTTATCGGCATGAGACCGCAGCTATCATTTCTGCTTACTCTAACTAAATTAAATAACAGTCTGGTTTCTGGGAATGTGTTGTGTGTAAAGAAGAAAATATAGTCATTATTCTTCCTTGCAGATGTAAATGTACAAATAGAATTTTGGAGAACGGAGAAATGTGCTAAATTGTCTCAATTTTCCATCCAGTATATTATCTTGTATTAATTATCTTTTGTATACTGCAAAACGGTCTCTATGTATCACTGTTTTGTCAATTTGGGTAGACATGGTTGGGATTTATTTTCATTTTTGTAGTGCTTGGTATGAACTAATGTCTTTGCAGAAGAGCATAAACGGATTAAGGGTTCAGTTATCCAGTCAGCTGTATGTGCCACAGAGATCTGGGGGGCTACAGCTCAGCGCACAGATGGTTGTGTCCATGTATGTTTAGCCTTGCATATGTCATACTGTTTGTAGTGAGGTATTATGTTTAGGTCTGGTGAAAGAGAAAGGGAACACTGAGAAAAAAGAATGAGAGAGAGGGAGGGGTTCTAGGCCACTTCATGCCCAACTTCACCTGCACCATGCTGGGTGCATAAGATGAAGCCTAATACTATGGAGAAAAACATTTCTTTTAAAAGTATAAGTGTAGAGTAAATGCAGATACCATGATCCACAAATATGCAGAAATTTACAAAAGTGTTTTTCTATCCACAAATACAGAACTCCTTACTTGTGACTTATAAGTTATCATTTGAATAAACATACTATGAGTTGTACAAACTATTCACATAGCCTATATACTGTTTAATTTGTAAGAACATGTCATACTGTCATAATGCATATGCATGTGCATTTGTCGGGAAATGTCATTTGTAAATTATTACAGCGAGCGTCAGCAAACTGAATATTTATCTAAGGTTTGTATATGCAGATACTATGCAGAAAATAGTGCTGCAGTTATTTAACCGTCTAACTCAGGCCTATAATTCCTTTATTTACTAAAATCGGCTTCATTTCTTATTCTTGTCATATCGGCATATACATGTATTGTTTATTAATAAAAAAAACTAAATGTGCTGCCTTATATGCCCATATATCTTTCTCTGGAAGAGTTTCGGTTTGACCTTTTCCTCCTGTTGTCCATCTTCTTCCCTCTCACTCCATGCACAACTGGTTGCAATGACCGCTGTTGCTACTATGGAGGAAATTGATGAGGACTCTTGACTGTCACATGCTAGTTATATATTAGCTAGATATATTAACCAGTCTTTAGCACAGCAACAACAAGCAGAACCCTACATGGTATCTCAGGTCTCTTGCAGCAGACAGAGACTTTGACTTTGAGAATATGTTTTTTCAATCCAGCGGTGCACAGCTCTTTTGTTCGACGCAGTGCACAGTGGTAGTCACAGACAAGAAAATGTGAACACTACACGATACGTAATAATTTGCTTTTCATGCTTTTCACCTTGAGCGGAAGTGGCCATAACAATCGATGCCGTTTAAACCATAGACATATATACATGTGTATGGTTTAAACACCCTGCCTATTTTTAAAAGGACATATAGTGTTACAGCACCCCCTTGTGGTCATTGCAGTCCCTGTTAGACTAATGATGAAATATACATCCCTACAGCCATGTTTGCTACTTCTCAAAGGAACAGTGCAACACCCTTTATATTTATTTCATTATGTGTTCTTTCAACATTAGTTTCCATAGACTGTGACTACTTTGTGATAATAAATTCACTTTATAGTAACAACAATGAATGATAAAATGTTATAAGGGAGATTTGCAGACAAATAAATGTTTCCTACTGATAAGAGTTTTATTTTCCTATTCAGTATTTCCATTACGTCACCATAGGTTATAGGGTGCTCTAATACAGTGGTTCCCAAACTTTTTACAGTCCCGTACCCCTTCAGACATTTAATCTCCAGCTGCATACGTGACATTTTCTCAGTGGTTTTGTTTTCTAATTAATGCTTGTTCATCGTTGCGATCGTTGTTGTGTTTATAAGAAAGAAATACAGCCTTGCAGGACAAAATACAGGGGAATTTGGGCGATTTTGATGCACAAAATGATGTTTCCGTCTGAAAGTTGCAATTCTGTTTCAAACGGTACATTCTGCGAATTCCGTCCGTTTTCTGTTATCGTGGAAATGTTCTCCCCGCGTACCCCCTGAACCACTTCGCGTACCCCTGGGGGTACGCGTACCCCAGTTTGGGAACCGATGCTCTAATATATAACACATGGGAATATAATCAAGTTCAGGTTCAAGTTCAAGTTTATTTAGCACATTATCATACACAGAGGTCATTCAATGTGCTTCACACTTTAAGCTCAAGAGACTTTAAGCTTAAGAGACTCAAAACTTTGGCAGTAGGAAATATGAAATAAACAGCAGTGCAAAGATGAGAAATGTAACAGTGTAAAAACCAAAGGGCAAGTGCTGTCAAAAATTAAATAAAAAAATCCTACAGCTACAAAGCAAGCATTGTGTAAACTCACACACACCAATCAACTAATTCAATGAAGGCAGTTTTTAGCTTCTTTTTTAAACAGGTTACTGATGGGGCAGATCTGATCTCCATGAGGTCTAAATGCAATTTCACCACTGGCTGACCACCTCCTGCAGATATAAGAGACCTACCAGGTTTATATTCAGCAAACATTTCAGAGGAATATTTAGGGCCCAGACCATTAATTGACTTATAGATAATAAGTAATACTTTGAATTCAATTCTGTATCTATCTTTTCTTAGTTTTTGATCAAGTTCATCATTCTGAATTAGCTGTAGCTGTCTGATGGGCTTTTGGGGAAAGCCAGTGAGGAGAGCATTGCAGTAGTCAACTCTGCAGGTTACAAAGGCAAGTTTCTCTAAATCTTGTTTAGACACAAAACCTCTGACCTGTTTATGAGTTGCCAAAATGCTAATTTAGTTATGGCTATGATGTGGTCAATGAAACTAAAGTCCCATATCCATGAGTTTGCCGGCTTTACTAAAAACGACTTTCTCAATAACATTGCCTATGAAGGGGAGGTTTGAAATAGACCTATAATTGTTAAGTGCAAATCCAGGTTTTTTCTATTTCAGGAGAGATTTGATAACTGCAGTTAACAGCTGAAAACACTTTTTGTGTTTGTGGGTAGAGTGTCGAGACAGCACGTGTCTGGCTTAAGATTCAGCACTATTTCTTCAAGAGTTCTGCCATCCATTGCAGTAAATTCAGACATGAGGTTTAGTGTTTCTCTGTGTTGATGTAGATTGTGTTATGTCAATGCTAGACTGGGCAGAGCGTACACTTACTCAAATATTTTGTGACGGAAGAAAGACGCAAATTCATTACACTTTTTAGCTGATAGGTAACTGTGTTGGGGGGGGGGGGGGGTTGTTGCTACCTACCCACAGTGGTGAATAGAGAATGAGTGTTGTTAATGTTCCTATTTATGATATTACAGAAATAAGATCATCTAGCCCTGCTTAATTTATAACTCTCTTTCAAAGAGAGTTATAAATGCTCTCTTTGAAAATGTCATAGTCAATCTGAAGCTGAGTGTTGGCCCATTTGCGTTCAGAATTCCTGCATTCTCTCTTCTAACGTGCTACTGTTGTGAAACCTCTTTTTTATCTAAATCATTTTATCTTTATCTTTTTATTTAAATAATTATATCTTTATCTTTTTATCTAAATCATTGTATCTTTATCTTTTTTATTTAAATCATTTTATCTTTATCTTTTTATCTAAATCATTTTAGCCTTGACAGATGCCAGAGTATCAAGAACCCTGATAACTTAAGAGTTAAAATGACCTCAGATGGTCACCCACAGGTTTAGCTGTTATACAAGGTGTCATAGCTATGGTTTCCATAAATAGAGTTCTGGTATTCTCGTCAATGTTCCTCAGATTTACCGTTTTTGATCTAGTTTTTGGGTGATTGGAGTAATCAGCCCATCAAAGAAGAAACGGAAATGATCAGATAGAGCTAAGTCCATAACATTCACAGTAGGAATACTGAGACCCTTGCTGATAACCAAATCCAGTGTATATGACCTTGGATATGAGCGGGGCGCGTAACAGGCCAAATAAAGCCATCAAATAAAACAATACGTTATTTAGTCCTGTCATTAGGACTGTCAGTTTGAATATTAAAATCATCTGTTATAATAAAATGTAGAAATCATTGACAGCATTTCAGAAAATGAATCATTAAAATGTGGACAGTACTTTGGGTGTCTGTAGATAACAGCTAGTAAAATGTAGCATTCATACGTGCACCACTGAATTAGGATTCACACCACGGAGAGATGTTTTGTGTGGTTAATACAGACATACAGTGCCATTAGTCACATTAGTCTTATCCATGATGGTATTCACAGATTTCAATCACATCAGTCCACTTGCCATACCCTTGGGCAATGTGTCAGTCTAACTGCTGTTACTGTAATACAGCAGCACATTTTGAACAGTGCACAGCACATCTCTAGCCTTATATGAGACTTCTCTACCATGAAGGCTATGCTGTGCTGTGCTAAGTGTCACTGTTATACACTGTGACCCAGTTGCTGTTCCTGTAAACCACACGTTTTCTAGCTCTAGACCAAGCTCATTTGAATATTACACCAGCTGAACTATGAGATGGCTCAATGGGGTTCAGTGAGAAGACACACAAGACACGAATCTCCTCTTCGGTTTTGTAGAAGGAAACACTGTATATCTCCAATCACATGACTGTGACTGTGAGGTTGGCGTTTCATATTAATGTGAAATTGAATGCGCTAAGGCTCCTCAGAATAGAATCTGTTTTAAGTTTGAATCTTCAGATTGCAGTCAAAATGCAGATCTTTGTTGTTTTAGATTTACATTTTTAATCTGTCACGTGAAAAAAGCATTATGAAGCAGAAACATCAGAACATTTGCAAATGTGTAGGGTTTGAGTGTTTATGCGTGCCTGTCTGATTGTGTATGCTTAAGTTTGATCACACCTCAAAGTCCCCTCTTTCTTAAGGGTCTTTTGTCCACGGCCTCACAGAGACAGAGAGAGAAAGAAAGAGAGAGAGAGCGAGAGAAGGAGAGAGAGAGACTTTTTGGATCTGATTTCCCTTTAGAAGGGCGTCTCCATGGAAACGGCGAGGCGACGCTTTCCCCCCCTTCCCTGTGTTTTTTTTTTTAATTAGCTAGCAGGCTGCCAGGGGTGGGGGAGACCAGGAGAAGAGGAGAGAGGAGAAGAGGAGCATGCCGTTCTTTTTCAGGTCATGATCAAGCCCGGCTCGCTTCAAGGATCCCCTTGTCCCATTTCTTCAGACAATAACCAATTTACTAAGCCTCTATTGTTAACCCAGAAAAAACAAGGTGAACAAATAACATAGGACCTTGACGATTCATTTGAATCTAAGGCACATACAGGAAAGAACTATTATGAATCATTATGAATATGGGTGAGAATTAAATTAATGTAACTGGGAACTGTGTGCTTTGGTAAAGAGTACAGTGACTGTGAAAGCTTCATTGTTTCTCCCATTTATTGACAGCAGGGGGCAGAATTTACTTGTGTGAATTTGGAGCTTCTGGCTTCTGCTTCTGTGTTGTAAAACAAGTATAATTCAGACATTATTACAGGTTGTGCACAGCAACACAGAACTGCATACGTACATACACATAGCATCTAGCATGTACATTCCGCTACACCAGGGACTTCAGATGGATGTTCAAATAACTTGTTACACCTCACGTGTAAAACAAAAAAAAAATCAAACACAACAAAACTCTTTGACTCCCAGAAGACCATGCCTACAGGCTGTGCCCTCTATGTATACCTAAACTGAAGCATCATCATCATCATCATCATCCTCCAAAGTCGTTGAGGTGCAACAGCTCGAGCTGGACAAACTGGTGCTGTGTATGGAAAGTGCTGGTGTGAATATAGTTAGCGTGTGAGTGGGCGCGTGGCAGATCAGAAAGCTATTTGCTCGGGGGCGTAACGCAGGTACGCTGGCTCTCAGCGGCTGGATGCCAGTGGGCCAATGCTGACCCCCCCCCCCCCCCCTTCACTCGTGCAGAACTTCCAGTCAGGATAATTCCAGTTCCTCACTGCTAGCTTCCACTCAATGTAGTTTTCTATTTCAGTGTACTGTCACACTTGAACATGCCTGAATGTGACTAAATCGAAATGCACATATTATTGTCATGCATACAGTATATATATATCAATTGTAAGGGCATGGTGTGACCAATGCCAACAATAATAGGTAGTTAAGGACATGTTTCCTTGACCATACAGCTGCGATGAAAAAAAATGGATATTACAAAAACAGAACCACATCCAATAATAACCCCAAACACACATGCACAGGCAAAGATTCAGGGTTCTGGAGCACGACTGGATGACAGGAGACACAACATGAGCCTCTAAAGCTGTTTGAGTCTATTCTTACGACCCTTAAATGTGACGAGATGGCTATCAATATAATACAATTAAATGAATAAAATCATCAAATCAATATTAGACTCCTGATGGTTCAGCATGCTCTGTCTTTCACAGGGGGCTGCAAGATGAGTGCAGGGGCCGCAGGCAACTTTCAGTCTCTTCTGCTTGTTGCTGTGACCCAGTGAAAACACACAGGAAAAGAACAAACCAATGCACCAACCAGGCCATGACAAGTCTTTTTAAAGGCTGTATGTGTGTGTGTGTGTGTGTGTGTGTGTGTGTGTGTGTGTGTGTGTGTGTGTGTGTGTGTGTGTGTGTGTGTGTGTTGTGTGTGTGTGTGTGTGTGTCTGTGTGTGTGTGTGTGTCTGTGTGTCTGTGTGTCTGTGTGTGTGTGTGTGTGAAACAGAAGTTGTACAGACACACAAGTGAGGAAAAAAAAAGAAGCATGCAAATGTAAACGTTCAGAGCAGACAGAGCTGTGAAGTTTCTAAGAGGTTGTTGTCACGGGTGCAGCGAAACAGAAGGGGAGTGACATAGCGGTTGTAAGAGTAAAGGCAGAGAGATCAAGTGTCTGCCGTTGTGTTTTTGGAGAAGTGCAGAAAGAAGTGTTATGTAAATGGCGCCTATCGTGCGTTCAGTAGTGTAGGATCTATCCACCACACCTTCCTCAGAGTGCAGCACACAGATAGCATATTCATCTGCAGTGTTATGTAACCAGAATGTGTATGTGTTGGTGTATGTATACATTTCAGAATATGTGTGAGTGTAAGTATCTGTCTGTGTGTGTTCATAACTGTGAGTGTGTGTGTGTATGTGTTGGTGTATATGTGTATCTGTCTGTGTGTGTGTGTGTGTGTGTGTGTGTGTGTCTGTGTGTGTGTGTGTGTGTGTCTGTGTGTGTGTGTGTGTGTGTGTGTGTGTGTGTGTGTGTGTGTGTGTGTGTGTGTGTGTGTGTGTGTGTGTGTGTGTGTGTGTGTGTGCGCCGCGCGCAGTACAGCACCCTGTCTTCACTATCCCTGTCTTCACCACTGAGGCTCCATACACTTGATACCCAGGTCAAACCCACACTGGGCACTGTTTGCAATTCCACCTCATGCAAGAGCAGCCCTGATGGCACTGTAATAAATAGACCTTGCACACGCAAGAGACAACAAGAGACACAAAGTCATCATCATACTGCGTAAATATCTTCAGGTGCACATCATGTTCAGGTGCCCACATGTGTAGTGGATGCGTAAATATGTTCAGGTTCACATCATGTTCAGGTGCCCACAT
Organism: Clupea harengus; assembly: GCF_900700415.2. Lineage (NCBI taxonomy): Eukaryota > Metazoa > Chordata > Actinopteri > Clupeiformes > Clupeidae > Clupea > Clupea harengus. The sequence goes on from NW_024880216.1 coordinate 24,095, forward strand.
GTGTAGTGGATGCGTAAATATGTTCAGGTTCACATCATGTTCAGGTTCCCACATGTGTAGTGGATGCGTAAATATGTTCAGGTTCACATCATGTTCAGGTGCACATCATGTTCATGTGTAGAGGATGCTAACTTCCCCCCCTTGCAGCGATGGCCCTGTAGTATTGTGTGCACAGTGGATGCTTTTCAGTCGTCCTTGCCTCCTACTTGTTTGTGCGTCATGGAATAGCAATGAAAGCGTCTCTGCTCAATGCAGTCTGTGAGCCGGGGTGCACAATAGAAAAAGAAATTTATATAACAAAGCGTAAGAAACCCAGGTTACCTCAACAGGCATCGCAGGCTCTGGACAGATCACTTATTAGCGAGACAGCAGTGGAAAAATACAGCAGCTGGCAAACATGTCTTTCAATGAGTGAAGCCAGTGCCACTCCTTGTCTTCCTGTGCTGGAGAAAAAAAGAGAAGGTGGCCCATAATCTGGATTTGCTTTAGATCCACAGATGACAACGCAAATCACCTCCTGTCTTGTTGAATGATACATTTCAAAGTCACTAACCCACTATCTTACCATCACACGCGGAAGGATGACTGAAGGCTGATGTTGATAGTTATGAAATATCCCTCATGTGGAACCACAAAATACATCTACAAATTCATTTTTCATCTCTAGGTCAGTGTAATGATGCCACAGGTCCCCTGTGGGGCTTTTCAGAATGATTTGGTTCCTGGTTGTGCAATCCGCTTTAGGCACACTCCGGTCTAAAATAGCATATTGCATTATTGTGTTGATCTGCAGGGAATCTGGTTTTACTTTATTATTTGGAGATGCATTGAGTTGGATACTCAGAGAATAGAAAGGCATTTAACAAATAAAATAGAGGTTTTCAGTGATATTTGAAAACTAAGTGGAGGATGTGACTTTATAATCTGTTGATGAATGACGGTCCAGGAAACGTATAGCTCTGAAAGAAGGCCTAGTCT
>NW_024880217.1:0-25029 GCF_900700415.2 Clupea harengus
CATTTACAGTTCAGACTCAAGCATAGTTGGTGTGCATCATGTACAACATGTTTATGGCTGAATAAAGGCACAACGTGTCTGCCTGGGACAATATAAAAGGGACTAGAGGTGCCAACGACACAGTGTCCCACTGCACAGTATTGTCAGTGTCACTTGGAACAATCTATACCCAGATACTATTAAGGGAAAATCTTGAGTATCTCTGGATCCTGCTGGATCTCCACAAACTGGCTATTGTAGGGACACAGCAAAATAGAGTGTTTACCAGTCCACATTTCTTCAGTTAACAAGATCTATGCAAGGATGTCAAGAGAAGCATAAGAGAGGGCAGGGTCCCGAAATGCTTTACTCAAGTTCCCATGATGCACCTGTGGGCGGCACCGTGCTCTATGTCCTATGGAAGGTGAAAGGGTCAGAGGTCATATGATGAACGGGCGTCCAAGTAAGTGAAGTGATGGGAAGAGTTAAGCCGTATGAAGGCAAGGAGTGCAATGGAGATTTTCAGATGGCAATGTCCATGTAAAATAAACACACATATTTTTCACACTTGAGACTTCCTACAAGTCAACAGGTGTGTGCTGTAAGCCCAAGAGTGAAGTCCACTCTATTCCGGTGAAAATTAAGGGATGAGACCTTCAATCATGCCTTTCGTACACTTCTTTGAGAAAATTATGATTTGATGGCATAGAGATATAATTATGTATGACTAAGCCTAAAAAATCGTGCTGGTATTACTAATTTATGTACAACTGGGTCAGGAGCTTTACCTACAGTGATGAATGACCCCTAAGAATAGCACCTCTGAAAGTAGGGCAGAGCATTCCAGCGCCCCCTTGCAACTTCCTACTATTCTGCACACTCGCCTCCTCTCTTCTTTTACTTGATGGGTAAAATAAATGTGTGTAACGTTATCTGTCTATTATCATCATAATTATTCAAAATAATTCAAACTGAATTGAGGATAACATTGACACTTTACATATCCAACATTGCCAATTACAAAATACATTTTCGTATGCATGACCAAATTGCACATTAAACTGCCAATTGCAAAATGCATTGCCATTTGAATAAAGAGACTGATAAACCTCATGACAGATCACGACAGAACACTTTGGACATGTTTTACATTTTAAATAGACAGACCTTACATAACTAGGATGTGAAAAGCTTTAACATTAGATTTTCGCAAAATCCTGAAAGATAACCCGGTTCACTCATCACAAGCATGGGGACATATAGCCTAGGCTAGTTTGTTAATCATTAGGTGATAATCTCACCAAACGCTGACAGGATCAAAAGAGTAACGTAACCACCTGTGAATCCACCAGTAACAATGTTAGCCGTATCGGCTGGCTCGTATGTAGGCTACGAACTTAATGTCGCAAGTGACAGACTTCTCGTTCTTTTTGGAGTATTTAGCAGCTATATCATAACTTTAACTTTTACACATAAATTGCGCCTGTCTGAAATTCATGTAATTGATACATGTTACTGTACAATGTAGAGGAAATCACTTACCTTTTCGAAGATCATTTTCTCACAGAGGGTGCAGATGCGATAGCTGCATGAGGAGGCGTGAGCGTCCGCGCTAACACTCATACTGACTTTAGGCTGTCTTCCAACGATGACAAATATTGTTAGTAATTGGTGTTAAGACTCTTACACTTGCACACGCAGGAGGGGGAGAGAGAGAGAGCTGTTTAGGTGTGAGGGAGGATGTCGTTGACTTGGCAGTAGTTCGCGGACACCCTGCCTCCCCTCCTCACAGCCTCTGCTCTCTGCGTGCAACCTAGGGAAAGTGCACTGTCTCTGTTCGGCCTCTATCAACACCACGCCCCCTGAGCGTGAAGATCCATGCCCTTTCCTGATGTGGGTGATGGGATTTAAAAACATTAGACAAAGTCTGATGAAAAGTGTCCATCAAGCATTCATATGCTATACTTTGGCGAGGCGATGCCCTTAAATGTGTTTTCCGGGCTAGACACTAAATTGTAGTGTGAAGTATGACTGTATATCTTACTATGACACATCGTCACAACATATTAACGTCATTCGGCTGCTTCGATAAGACGTGTCGAAAGTACTACATTATATTGGCCGGAAGGGTTTAAAGACAATACACTTTCAAATGAAGTTGAACAAGATATAGTGGCACAGGACTGCAACATTCGCACTGGTGTACACATTAACGGTGGGCTGATAACGTTAAACTAATATAAGAGACTAACACTGGCATTAAACAGCGTAACACACAGACGAAATGATACACAATCACACACTTCGAGACACAAAAGTGATACACAAGGGATACACAACCTGACCGTTACAGCACAAACACAACACAACACCTGATGCATGCAGGGAGGCTACGCAACGGCCTCTAGCCTGGAAGTTCTTGTTAGTCAACCTCCAACACGCTACACAGCAACCCACAAGGTCCCAAATGCATCAGTAAGATGATCAGGACATGGTTGCCCCCAGCACCACCACAAGCCTTTGCAAGGCCCGAGGCTTGTGGAACAGAGGAGGGCAGGAAAAAGCTTCACTATCGTCTCTGGCAACGTCTCAGAGGTGTTGGGGACAACAGGCCACTGGAGGTAGAGGGTACTGGTCTCGGGTGTCAGGGAGGTGACAACGTGAGGACACTCCAGCTGGGGACGGTGGCAATGCTGGGGTCCCTCTAGCTGGCTGTCAGCTCTTCTGGCTGACTGCGGCGGCATGGAGGACCCTCAGGCTGGCAAGGGTGGCAATGCGGAGGGTCCTTTGGCTGGCGGCGGTGACACGGTGGACCTTCTCACTAGCAGTGGCAATGTGGAGGTCAGTCACAGGCCCCTCTCTGCTGGCAGCATGTGCCACAGCTTCAGCATCCAGAAGCATAATTCTCGAGCCCCAGTGGCAGCTGAGGAGCTGGAATATGTGCCGTCGGCGCTGGGTATCAGTGTGCGATGGGGGCCGGCTCTACAGCCGTAGCACCCCTCCGTGGACTGCTTAATGCCGGAACCCCCGCCATGGTTGCCGTGGAGGTGTGGTGGTGGCCTGGAGGGTGCTAGGGGAGCACAGCACATGCTTCACCCTCCAGCTGTACCTGAAATAGGTACATCTCGGGTGCCCCCACCCAATTGCAGTGAGGTAGTTTCATCGCTCCCCGCCGTGGTGCTTTTGATGATGTGGTGCTTTTGATGCCGTGGTGCTGGTGACCCAGTGCTCCCTCAAAGGCCCGGGCAGGGAACACTGGCTCCATCGGGGACACGGCCTTGGTTAGCCTCATCGAGGCTCTTGGAATGTAAGCCTTTGGCTTGAAAAAGCAGTACCTTTAATTAAATTATAACTATAATTTGAGCACAGATTACAAATATGTAAAAAGAAAGAAAGGAAAAAGACTTTAGAGGTGCTGAGATGCTAAAGATGCTGTTTTACAAAGCTAGTGTGGGGTCTGTAAATGTTAGTGACATGTCCAAAGAATACCCAAATGTAACTGCTTTAGTAGTGTGTTCACTGTTACAATGCAGAAGATGTTGATCATTGAAGAACTTGGTGAAGACACAGTGGCCAAAACTGGTCTTGGTACCTTGCATTCAAACTCTTGTGCGCTGTTATTGGTTGAATCCTAATGCTAATCTCACCTTCCATGACTGTTATTGGTTGAATCCTAATGCTAATCTCACCTTCCATGACTGTTATTGGTTGAATCCTAATGCTAATCTCACCTTCCATGACTGTTATTGGTTGAATCTTGCAGCTCGAAGAAAGAGGACAGGAACTCATCAGCAAATCCATTCTTGCTCTTTTTAATTGAGCCTATTTAATAGCTACCATATCAACCATACCTAATGCTAATCTCACCTTCCATGACTGTGATAAATAGCACTATTGCATTCAATTCAAACCATAAAACCACAAGACACCACAACAGGCATACTCTTAGGCAACAAATCACCCTGTCCACAAAATGTATCCTCAATACTTTTTGACATGAGTATTTTGCTGTTACTTCCCTTAGTTAAATGTAACTGATGTTAACAGGTGACAATTAAGATTGCTGGCAGGTTCTTATCGATAGCTTATGGGAAATGTGAGAAAACACTGATTAAATCAGAAGCCGGAAAGTTAACTACTGATGATGACAAATGGGGTGGAGATGAATGCTGACGCGGCAGAAGTGCTCACTATCTCTGATAGAGATTAATTGTGTAAGATAGCATTGTTTGACTGAATTCACACCAACAAAGTCTGTGTTGGGTTACAAAATATTCCTTAAGGTAATAACACATTTTTAAATGCACAGCTAATGGAAACTTGCCTGGTCCTTTCACTAAAAAAACTGAGAGGTGAGAAAAGAAACAAAGGCAAAGTTGAAAGCGGCTATTTAGACTTTGGAACATCATCGTCCTATGGTCTGTCCTCCCTGTCCCTTAAGATACTGCCTGTCAGCTTTATAGATTCTTACATAAAACCACCCAATACACATTTGTAGTTTTTTCAGTAAATGCATGATTTCTGGAATTTCGGTTGTGCCACCCCTCCTAAAGACCACTATTAGTGTTTCATGCTCAACAACATTGCTCTCATACACAAGTTTTCTAACAAACTAATTATGTGTACTAGTTATCCTGTTACCAATTAACAGAGGGAGGAACAAATACTGTTTTTAGTCTGAATGTGATTTCTTCTCTCCAGTGATTTCTCATAGAACAAAACTGTAATTAAATGTTACTCATATTTATATATCGATATGCTAGCATCCATCCTATCACCCATACTCATACTTACTTGCTAGCATCCATCCTAACTTGCAAGCATCTTTATCAGTTTTAAAATAGATGTAGAGCTGTAATGGATTCACCAGAATCTGATTCGGACTACTGAGACACCTAAGCTGTACAGTACACAGTGGAGTGCCTGGCTTTTATTTATTTATTTTACCAGACTCCAGACTACCAGTCTCCTTTCTTTGTCCTCATTAAAACCCGAAACACAGACAGAACACTTACGCAACTTTATGGCCCTTGCTTTGCTGATTCAACACTTCACACGCACTAATCTTTCTTTGCTCTTCAGTGTTTGTGTGCTGCATTGTACAAGAGCACAATGTGTGGAATGTACAGGACACATTTCAAATAATGTTTTGATGTGGAGAAAATACACATAGAATGTTCAATCAATATTCAGCCGTCTTTTTTATTTTTCTTATACTCTTTTGTCAAAAGTAAAATCGTGTGTAAAACTAAGTCCAGTTTATTGATGGGGACTGTTAGCTGCCATCCATCTGAAGAGACATAAAATAAGAGTCCCCATTCTGGTCCTTCACAAATGAGACTTCCAAAACTGTTGCCAATACTAACAATATGTCTGTTCGTCTTGCCACCAGAGACCATGCTGACACACACTGTTTGTTCTTTGATTATCCAGGCGAGTACAACATATCATTGGACGGTCCTCCATGACGTAAAATGCTTTGGGTATCTATAAAAGGCCCTACATAAGAATGATAAGAATTTATACACAAATACTGGTATTTCCAAGAAAGCATTATTTGGAGAAGCACAAAGCATATGACAATAATGTCACATTCAAGTATTGAAACGAAGTAGGATAAATCATTTTCTGGATTTTATTTTGAAATGATCAAATACTTTGTATATCGCAGTTTCACATACAAATGCTCAAACAAAAGGGAAATTTGACTCAAGTGAGTTTACATGTCTGCTTTTTAACCATAAAAAACTTCACAAATAAAATGTACTTTTAAAATACTATTGTACAGTTCCAATTCCAGAGTACTGTGGATGTGCCTATTTGTGCCAGTCACACACACGCACACACACGCACACCCAGAACAATGCAGTAGAGTTATCAGATTTAATATCCCTGGGTTTGGAAGTAGTAAAAAAAGGATGATCCTAGACACCACAGCAAGAAGTTCATCCCTCATTCCATACACACAGTAGGAGTAGGAGAGAGAGAGAGAGAGCGCGCGAGAGAGAGAGAGAAAGTCGTAGAAGAGAGTGAGCAGAGAATGTGTAATTGTGTTTTGTACAGAGCAGGAAATATGTATCTAAAGTGAATGAATGAGACAGAGAGGGAGCTGAGAACCTTTATAAAGTGTTTCCTATTGGACTACCATTTACTCTGCCTGGCAGTAAAGACACACTAAACCCATCATTATAAATACATAAGGCTGTCCACAGTAAACCAAATAACTCATAATGTGGATATTATATAAAATCAAAGACAACAGAATAACATGGTAATAATAGGTCTAAAAGTACAATACTGTTCAGGAGTCATGCATCTATACAATCGTTCCACGACAGAGAGAGCGTACGAGACATGGGTGGGGGTGGGGGGTGAAAGGTAGGAACACACTCAAGACACCACCAGTCACTCATGAGCTGTCTTTGCATATGAGGTCCTGGGCTGGACAAAGAAGTGGGGGAAAAATATCCACCTCCAGATTTCCATGATTCAGGAATATGAGTGAAGATGTATACATGATTAAAAAAACGGAGAACCTAAACAAAATGCATTGAAGAAAAAAAAAAAAAAAAAACATCTTTTGCATATGAAGTATGACATTAACTTATAAATGAATAAATACAGACAGAACTATAAAAAGGGTGGATGTGGATGAGCCTGGCCCGCTTCTGCTGTTTAGAATCTACCCAACTATCTGAGTCCAACACGTCATACCGGTCCAAACCATCAGCAATTCTGTGAAAAACCTTTTAAAAATGTTTCCAAAGAATCTAAAAAACGTGACGGCTTCTGTTTGTTTGAACAGAAGAGAAGAAAAAAGAAAACGATCAAGCATAAGAGAGCGTGCAGAGGCTTGGCCTCTGATCTCAAAGTGATAATACAGTGAAGCCCGTCCCCATGCCATTGATTTCTGCTATGGCAACAGGAGTGAACTTCCAGAGCGATCAAACTTCTTCCCTTTGGAAAGCGCAGCCACTTGTTTCATCAACTCACGGTTTTTGGCCTGTAAAACATTCAATGAAACAATGAACAGAGGCTTCTTACAGATGTGTTTACAAAAGTTGACAATATTTGGAAGCAGAATGATCCCACATCCACTCTGCTCAGCCCTGGGCTTAACTAACATACCTGTTGCTGCTCCATGGACTCCTTATGGCCTTTTTCCATGTTGTTCATCTTCACCCTCATATTGGACTCCTGGTACTGAAAATCTGCCTTGAGCTCAGTGAGCTGTGGAAAGACCATTTAAAAAAAAAAAAAAAAAAATTGAAAAACATGAAGTGTAAAATGTATGTACATCCCACTGTATAGACTTATAGAACAAGCACTTACATCGAGCTGCAACAATGATTCATCTTAATCTTTTATCGGATTTTGTTTTCATTTCTATACTCATTATACTTCTTGTGCCTTATTTATATAAAAAGGCCCACGAACTGTTCTTCTCAGAAACACAAAGCGATCTGAAATCCTTGGCTGTTGGTTCAAATCATTCCATTTCTATAGAAAATAGAACAGAGACGGTAAAATAAAGTAACAATACCTTCCTGTCCTTTTCCAAGATGGTTTGATCTCGCTGCTGCAGAACTCTCTTCAGAGCCATCACCTCCTCCTTCAGCTGGCTGATGAGAATGAAGTTGTCCGTCCCTCCCGAATCCACAGACTGAGCAATGGAGCTGCTGCAGAATTTACACAGTGACAGACAGGAGTCAACGGTCAAAACTTAAATGAGAGGAAGACACCAACAGTAATGTATTGACAGATCTAACGAGATCCACGGGGTCCTCGACTATGTGTTTCTACTTCCCAGGGAATGCTTATGCCCGAGTCTCATGTGTGATCATTAGTGGGTAAGCAGTAGAACTTCTATATTGGGATTTAATTTAATTTATCTTATTTATTGTCTGATTTTGATTTATGTTTGATATATACGTTAATGCCGTTTTTCTTAGGTTGTATAGCCTTTTTCACTCTGGCAGGGGGACTGCCAATGGAAACTAGCCTTTTGGCTATAATTGGGTGCATTTACATCTTAATGTTCATGAATGTACACTGTCCCTCTTGATCAAATTGATTGATTGATTGATTGATTGTCTGCTTCAGTACCTGTCTCCGTTTGATGGCTTCATTTCTAGTTTTGGTTTCTTCTTTGGAGTTTCCTTCTGAATGGAGGATGATTTGTGGCTGTGGTGACAATACATTATCAGTAATTTGATTATTAATACAAAAGTATACAATGACAACACAATAACAACCAAAAGTCCTGGTCTATCTATTTGCTAATTCACTAATTGACATATGCTTAATTGCACTGATAAATACCCTAGTTCAATTCTTGACATAAAACAGAATCATACATCACCTCTTATCACTGTCACCAACCACACATTAGGGCTGGTGTTATCACTTCTCAAATCAATGGGCCTCATGCAAGAACAAAGCAATGTCTCCAGAGAACTGTGCCATTTAATAGTTTCTGATCGTTTTTGGCGGATCCACAAATTGGTCTGGGCCCAGATCCATTTGTTCTGCTAACTATCTAGCAACAATCTCCGTATCTTTAGCCTGCTAGTGGCTTGTGACAGACCTGCCAATAAGAGTGCATACACTGAACTCAGTAAGGTGTCAACATGAACCCCAACACCAACCTCTCATTATGATCTAAAACATTACTTATGAAATTAATACTTAGGTCCTAAAATTGCAATTGGCAATGATGCATACCGCTATCTGATCAGTTTGCCACACATCCTGCACAACCAAACCATGTGTGATCATTTTTTTGGGTGTTTCTGCTTTGGAATACACGTTATCTGGTGTTCAGTAGCACGGTAAATCTGACAAGTTCAAACTATTTGTTTCTTTTGACTAAGCTAGCATTTGCAGCCTAACTCACAAACCACTCATGTTACTTTTTAAAAACTGAAATGAATGCCAGGCTTAGCGAGCCAGGAGGCATTAGGCCAAGAAGGATCTTTGCGGGGGGAATATTTTTTTTATTTCTTGGGCATATCAAATCTAATATTAAAGTGACAATATGTAGGCTTTTACCATTTTTGAAGGCTTTACACTCAAAACTCCTTACTGCCATATCAACTTTGTTTCTTCCATTTGTTTTGCCATGTGTAGACTTATCACTAACTTTGCAACTTTTGTTTGACTTTTTCTAACTGCCACCCGACTTTGTAGCAAAATAAAGCCTCTAATAATGCCTCTAACTATCACTCCAGTTTTTAATTGTGAATAAGAGAGTAAAACTGGCAATATATCTTGCAAAACAGGACAAGCCTGACAAGGATATTTATACAGCCATGGAGCCTTGGAGAACAAGCCATGGAGCCTTGAACCAGAGACATTTATACTGACTAGTAGTCAAGACAACTAAATCTGACATGGTCTCTTATATAGCTTGCATGAGCCATTTAAAAGCAAACATGTTTGCAAGAGTGGTTCTTGAATGAGGCCCATTGAAACAAAATCAAATACACTGTGAATAGACTAATAGGGTGATGCATTAGTGTATCTGTCTAACTTAAAATCTCATTCTATGGCTCTCTTTCCTTTTTCTTAAATATGTACATCTCAGAATCCTACTAAATGTGTGAACATTCGTGCATATTTTGCAATCAGTTCTCACCTCTGCTTCCATAATCCCTGTTCTTGCTCTGGACTCAGGCTACCACTAAGCCTAGAAGATATTCCACAGATGGAGCGAAGGAGAGAAAGAGAGGTAAGAAAACACAACTGAATTTCACAGTGGTTTCTCTCAGTGAGGCAGTCGAGACACGACTGCCCCACTCACTCACTGGTATGACATTTCGTACCAGCTTCTCAGGAGTTACGATGGATGCTGTGAGTGGCAGAGGTGGCAGGGCCAATTCATGGGCGGTTTCCACAGGCTCCCCGATGCCCGTTCGGACTAAACAACCCCTAACAGTGCTGGAGTGTCGCTGCACTGTGGAACTCAAGAAACGCATGCTGTTATCGGACAGCCATTGTAGACATCAGTAGAAGTGCTGCATGCCAACAGTTCTACGGTTGTTCTCAAAAGAAGGGCATTCACAGACCATATATAATTCAGAAGGGAAGCCTATTTATATTGGGCACCAAAAGGAAAGCAGTGTTATGTGTTCCAATTCATGAATCAATGTGCTTAACCAGTGTTACTTTAGTATGAACAGAGACTAAAGCGCTTGGTATACGTCTGCGGACACGGCTTGTGTACTCTCTCTGCACGATGTGGATGATGCAAATACAAATGAAGTCATCCCCATAATCCATACGGACTGTGCCCACCGCAGCCAAATGTTATGTCTGTACGGACATGTCTGTATTGACTGCGATTGTGCGAAACTGATCGTGCAGTAGTTCACACGCACTCAGCCTAATACGGTTGTAGTGCGCACTTGCTCAACTTGTCCGTATCCGCTTGTCCACAACAACACAAAAACAAGTGTACTTACTTAGGACACACCCATGTGCACATCTGTATCAGTATTGCGGAAAGCCGTGTCTGCAGAAGTGTACCTCGGCCTTGAACCATATCTGACCATGAAGAACCGGGCATCAGTATAGACGCCAGCTCATTCAGCATCCACAGATGCCCCCAACACTTAGTGTTCCAAAACAGTGTGATTCAGTACGAGTAGACACATCAAGTACATCAGAGGGGAAGAGGAAGTCTGTACTGCCTCAATGTTCAAGTAGAACACAGCTAGGCTACTTTATACATTGAGATGCTGGCATGAGTCAGGGACAAGATACAGAAAAGACTAGCTACCAATATCACACAGATAAACCCAGACAGCTCTCTGCAGTGAGTCATATCTAAATTTTAATGAAATCTGTGCTCCTGTCCTTCTTAATCATCTGAAGTGTTAAGCGCCTACGGAGCACATCTGAGAATTCAGAATGCTGGCTGTGTGGGGGACATCTCACTCTTGTTATACTTTCCCATCAGAAAGAAGAGTTAACTAACCAGCTACAGGATTCCAAGAGTTCAGCTGCTTACATAACTGTGTTGGTTAAGTTAAACTACCTTTAATGCCCGAAGCAACAAGTGGTAATCAGCTGGCTAATATGTCAATGTGAAAACAAAAGCTACTTAGCAAGGTACAATATAGCAACTGAACAGATGCAAAGTCAACTATACTAGTGTGAAGATCTACGGTTTAAATTACAAAGTATGGTGGTACATCTTAACCTAAACTTGACTAAAATTTCAGTACTAGACCAATTTATATGTACCAGAATATTCAAAAATACTTTTTGAGGTCAACGTAAGTTACACGTCAGTTTATACACAAGCCTATTTAGACAATGTCACGTTTTACACGTACTTCTCTAGTTCATTTCAGACACTACTATCCATCCGATATCAACCACAAAACAACGTGAGGATACATGGTGACTGCATGTCTTGTTATGCCGTCTGCTCGGGTGTGGAGTGGGTACATGATAAAGCAGTGGTGTGGCTTACTTGTGGTGTGAGCTGCTGTGGCGATGTTGGTGGTGGTGGTGGTGATGGTGCTGTCTCTGGTGCTCCTTCTCACCGAGTGATGACGAGTTGGAGTGAGAGGATCCCAGGCCTTTCCGCTGCTCCTTGGTCTTCTGTAGTACGCGGCGATATGACAGAGTACACAACCAGCACAGCAGCTTTCCATCCACCTACACAGTCGATATGGGAAGACTTTAAAACTCCACTCTGCTCCACCTCCTTTCCTCGAAATTGTAAAACAAAGCCACTCAACACCAAACAAATTATTATGTTACAACAAATATGTTAAATAATGTAGACATTTCGCCAGTGCTCTAGCCAAGTTTGAGGCAACGGTTCTTTTTCACCTTTCGCCGCCCCTCCTCTTTCCTGTCGAAGGCACACTGCTGTTTGCACTGCTCGCAGGTCTGTGGGGGGCCATACTTCTTTTCAGAATTTGTGCAACGCTGACACTTTGTCCCGATGAATGCGGCGATGATGTTACAATACTGACACGGCTTTGGCTGGTGGGAAACACAAACATACAAAAGGGTAAGGGTAAATTGACTTGGGCATACCACATCATGGTTACTGTATAACTACTTGATGCCATCTTCATTGAAAAAGGAAGACATACATTTAAACATTAAACTTACTCTGGCATATGAGCAATATTGAAGAACAAAGGTATCCGATTCGAATTATGTGAAATACTGATGCAAAGGCTAATTTAAGGATTTATCGACGTCAATATGTTTTATTTCTGCACTTGGATGAGAATCCTGTAATCCTGCTTGGATGATCCCATACCAATCAAACAATCAGCTCAACCCAAAGTAAATAAATGTTTTGGCATCAATGTGTTCAAAGCAAACTGGTAGAATAACTTACCGTCCCAAACTGTTTAACATTCTGGGCACATTTCTTGCAGATTGTGTTTGTTTTGCTAGGAGACAGCGAGAGATGCACTTGGTGAGTACCGAAATGTGTAGGAAAATATATGGCAAAAAAATTATTAAAAACACAGTAAGGACTTACCTCTCCTGCTGAAATTCAGACCTGCAGAATGTGCATTTCACAATAGGGTGCGCAATTCGACACTCCTACATAGAAGACATGAAAAGTCATTAAATACATCATTACAGACTCAATATTTAGTCAGTGAATAATAAAAACTGTTTGAGGCAGATACAAAAGTGTATGTTAAAATATAGTGGATCTAATGAACTCCTGACTATGAGATTGATAGTATTTAACAGTCTTCAATGGGTCCAGACTGGTGCATTTCACTAGAACAGATTTTATTTGCAATGGAAAATTGAGTGTATGACTAGCATTACTGTGTTTCCGCCACAAGTCGGCATCTCAGCTTGCACTTGCACTATTCCACAAAAGTAATACATTCAAGACATAAGATGCAGAGTATCTAGGCTATATGTTTACTTTCGTTCAAATGAATCTGCGCCTTGCTGGGACAGAGCAAGCACCTTCAATAATCATCTGAGATTCTGTTACACCTGACAAGGCACTTTTAACATAATGTACAGAAAGAATCAAACCAATCGACTGGTCTGAGGTTGAGGCACCGCTACAAATAACGTCCGCCTACTGTAAATCTCTCGTGTAGAATAAGGTTCTTCTACAAACAATTCACACTTGATGTCCTCACAAAGCTCCCACGACACGTGGCAGTGTGCTTCCATAATAACATCAAGTGTTGTGTATTATCGAAGTTGTGATGTATTATTATGACGAATACGGTTGATGGTGAGCCATCATTAGCTACCTTAGGACTGAGACAACAACACCGGAGTTGGAAACAAGTAAGTCGAACACATTATGAAACATTGATTCAGACTTTCAACACATTCAGATGTATAATACGGTAACGGATTTAATGTTGCAACAGTAACTTGGTTCGTGACAATGTGGCTCCACTCAAAATGAAGTGATGTGGGTGCATTTAAAACAAAACATACAGGGTTATCTGGGTAGCTAAGTTAGCCAACGTAGCTATGGTAAGCTGTCAAAGTTATGGCTAACGTTGGCGAGATACCTTAAGTTTGTCTGCGGCTGACTACTATTTGGGCTACTGTATTAATATGGAAACGAAATTACACAAAATATTTTGATACAGCATTCTACTGTGAATGCCTTATGACAAAAAGACTAACGGCACAAACTGTTGGGTCTGTGTTGTCAAAAACTACCAGTCGACTCACCAACCCTAGCCATCATCCGGTAAGTTAGCGTCCAGCCTGCTAGCTAGCTAACACAGACAGCCATTTGTCCTTCCCTGTATAGCATGCTAACCCTAGAGTAGCTTTGTTGCTATTTCCAGCCAGAAAAACAGACATTACATAATCTGATAAAACCCTATCTACTTCACAGGGGTGAATTGAAGAACTAGGTGTTCGTCTCAAACATTTAAAAACATAAAAACCTTATTAAAAATTGCCACATATTTGAACATACTCCCAGAAAAGGAAATAATTGAGCATGCACACAGATCCAAACCTTGCACAGTTGTTGTCCCTGGGATAGCTCCTCAAACGGATATCGCTGGTTACACTTTGTACACGCGTAAAGGGCCGATGTTGCCATTCTCACAAAAAGCAAGACACGCCAAGTTGAACTCCACGATTGTCAGAAAGCCAGGCGCTCTCGATTGGATGGTCTGACCGACACAATTCAATTTGAAAAGAAACCAACGAGCTAAAACGAATATGAGATTAAAACTGAGGGCTAACTTCGCTATGTAGACAGCTACTTTAAGCTAGCTAGGCTAGCTTCCTAAACATCTAACGTTATATAGGTAACCGATTGTTGCTTTTTGGAATAACTAGCTTGTTTTCCTGTAGATGGCTAACCGGATCGGCACACACAACACCACATCAATAGCATATTCGCTATCTATGTTATTTATTTCCAATATCTGGAGTTAAAAGCCTCTGTTATTTTCCCTTTCTCTGTCTTCGCGCATCCGCGTCGTCACGTTGTCCGGAAGCGCCCAGCAACGACAAAGGATAGGCAGGAAAGCCTATCACCACCCACCTATGGTGGGCGGGAATCAGTATTTGAATTGTTTAAGCCAATCGTACGGCAAGGAACGCTTCTTTGAAATCTGGGCACCGTGAACTCCGTCAATAAAGTAAGCAAGTCGACCATGAGGTTTGTAGTTTTTAGTGTTAGCATTTTATCACTTCCTGGTTCCAAAGCAAAAAAAAATCTAATGGAAAAATGAATGGCTTTTCACAAACTTTTTTAGTTTTAGGCAAAACATTGGGTGAGTTAAAATGTAGTTATCAGTTGGTATTTTGTAACTAAGTGTTGTCTTGTGCTGTAAACAATACATTTTTTGCTACCAATATGCTAAAGCACAAAAAAGACTTCATGGAGTGGTTCTCATTTCCCTTATTTGTCAATCCTTCCTTTCTTACGTCCTAGCCCTTCCTCCCTAAAACGCATACAAAATAAGGAAGGACTGTAGCAAAGGTAGAGGAATCAAGAATCCTTGTCGGCTGCGTTTCAAGGATGCTACAGCATCGAATGCCGGCCGGAAGGACTGTTCCAAATTTCAAGGATCCTTTGAATTCTACCAAGGATAGAGTCCTTAATTCAAAGAAATTTCAAGGATGCAGTTAGAGTATCCTCTGCACTCTTAAAGCAGCCACAATCCTAGGCGTATGTACCAGAGCCTTTTTTAAATGGTAGCGTGGAATTTGATGGCGGGACCTTTTAAATGATGCACACTAAGCACACTCGCTAGACTGTTCCATTGTTTGTTCTCCGAATGCTAGGAAGGAGTCTTGCCTAGCCTCTGAAGGACCCGACTTGGAAGGACTCGGAAAGACCCGTCCAACCAAGGAAGCATCCATGACTTTGAGCATGTAGGAAATACCAAGGGGATGTTTGAGGGGATGTTAATGTATGTATTGTCATTCAATATTTGTATTTTGAAGAAGTTAGATTTAAAAGGACAAATTGGAATTCCATTACAAAACTTTATTTCATATGGCTTTGCGGTAAACAAAAATAAGTAATGGCAGCTGATGGCCGGAGCAGTTTTTACATCATTGTATTAACTTCTATAGATATTAGATACACAACCGTACAAACACCAAGGATCATACTGACTACATTTGGAGTCACTAAGACACTGGAGAATAGGTTTTTATTTTCAGGGCTGGAAGATCTGGCTGATAACCAACATTTTCTATCCAGAAGAACGGGGCCATGACCTTAGCTGGCTATAGGATGTATTTGTTAGTGTTAGGATGGTCTGGTGTCGACTCCTACAACTTTTGGTAAAAAGTAGTTAACAAACTGTGTGTTATATGCATATATTTGATTTCCAATGGAGTGTTATGCATCTGTGTATTTCATGGTGGGATTGATTTATTCAGTATACGGAATGCTACAGTATGCACAGTAAGCCCACATGTCAACACCAGATATTTATCGCATAGAAAAAATGCAGCATTTGTTTAGTTAATAAGATGCACTTGAAAAAGCAAATTTAAGTACAGACATGACATATAAGGATAATGTCCTTCCTGATATTCTTTCGTAAAGTAGAGGCAAGCACTGACAGAGAAAAACGAAAATTCTCATAGCCTGTATATGCTACTGTAACAGTCACTCATTTTGTTTAGGAGATTCTTAATTCCAGCATTAAACATCTGCCCTTAATGTTAAGCTCAGGGATATAGAAGTACGGATCAAGGGTTAGAGCAGCAAAACATGGACAGGGTTACCTAGGTAAAATGTCTCATGAAGATAATGGTTGGTTACTAGGAATGTATTACTGGTTTAATGCTTAAAGTTACGGCTTCTATTGGCTATAGGTCTCACAAGAGAAGAATCATTCTAAAGCACACTCTATCTCACTCTATTTACACAGACGCACACACATATCCATTTTCCTTGTACATTATCATTAAAGCTGATAAACCAAGTAAAGCTGACCAATTTTCCTGCCAGTAAAACAATGTTAACAATGGCGGAGAGAAATATCTCTAATACCTACACAACCATAGACTCTATTAACATAAAATTAAACTGTTCAAGTGCATTAGTACTTTAACGTAAATATAATTCACTCCTAGTTCCATTAGTAGACTGTATCTATAAACGGACCAAGTTGCCTCTACTCACTAGTTAATTTAAATTTACCTCAATGCTAGGATTTCTCAAGTTTTGAAGTCTGTTGCTGTAATAACAGCAAGATTTGGAGGGATGAGAAAGGCAGCCTATGGCATTTAGTCGGCCGTTGCCCCCTGACCCACAGTGCTGCTGTTGAAGAAGCAGTTATACCTGGGACCCAGGGGCCAGTGGATCAACCCTCTTGCGCTCTCTCCCTCTCCTAAAGCACCTGTCCATTCACACGAATGTCTGCACAGGTGTGATGGAGCGCGTGGGAGAACCAGCCCTCTCTGAGGACGACGCCGCGGCCCGATTGGCCACCTCACGCTGTAGCTCCTCCACTCTCTTCTGGAGCTCGGCTCGCTTTGCTAGAAGCTCTTTGTATCGCTGGTGCAAAGGCTCCTATAAATATACACACAAAAAATTGCATAAGTGAGAGTGCAAGTGAAATGTAAAAACTACAGGTAAAAACATGATTCAACTGTAAATGGGCAATGACATCTGGCACATCATTTCTCCTGATGAATCAGCATGAATTTTAGGTGTAATAGATAACATTTGTTTAGGAATTTCAGGAAGTTAGTAGGAACACCAAAGTAACGATTAACTATATGCAAGACTACACACTCAAGTGTGTGTTTATTTACAGCATCTGTTTTATGAAACTAACCTGTGGTCTCATGCGAGGGTTCCAGCGGATGTAATACCCCACCCAAAGCTCTAGATGGCGCATGCTGACCACAGGAAACAGTACATGGGAGGAGTAGTTCACATACAAAGGGTTACAAAACTCTTCAAGCTGGCTATTAATTAAAGACCACAGTGATACAGTCTTCTTTGGTAATTCCTGGAAAAGAAATACAAAAAATCTGTCAATAAATTCAAAATATTTCAGTCATACATATGTTTTATAGATAATGTTTTGCACACTCTTTACAAACCTCTTTGAGTCGCTGCTGTTCACTATTACACATAAATGTCCCAAACAAGCAGCTGTATAGATGGTCCAGGATGGTGATGAGGAAGTACTCATTAAATTCAAATGCAGCAGGAAACTAGACAAAGATATATTTTGAATGATTACAAGGCGTTTTATAGGTTTATAGATAAGATTAACTTAAATTGATCTCTAATTCCTACTCACTGCTACTTTACATTACATTAATCTGCAGGACTCAAAAATAATTCAACTACGGCCTCTTAACCCTTTCAATAGAAAATTAAAAAAAACACGTGTCCTTTTTCTTAATTAGCTGTAATTCTAACAATACTAAAACTTGAAATAGAGTTACTATTTAGGATGACATCCAACACAGAGAGCATAACCTTCAGCTCACCTGCCGAGTCATCTGCCAAACGCAGTCGATGAACTGCAGGAAGACTGGAGAGCGATCAGCGTCGGTGTGGTTCTTGTCTCCATGGCCAATCCTCTACACAAGCCATGAGCCGCAAGCAGGAAAAAAGGTACCAGAAAAAAAATACACTGAAAACCTCTCCGTCCAACCATGACTGTATGTTTGAATCAGTGACTGTTCACAGAAGTCAGCATGTGTAATTTGAGGAATGTTTAAGTCTAGACTAGAGAATCTGTCTATTCATATTTATGTGCCAAGCATTGGTCCTTATACCAGTTGGAAGCGGTGACCAAAGCTGAGCCACTCTTTCTCCAGCAGCACCTGGAAACCTCTGATAGTTCTGTAGTGAGCATCCAGCATTAGCATGGCTAAGGAGGTCAGCTGAGGAGTGCGGTCCCAGCCATCACTGCAGTGCACCACCACAGAGGTCTTGCCCGACTCCACTTTATCTGCAATCCGCAGCGCTCCCGCCAGAACAGCCTACTCATCAGAATGAATAAAAGAGGGAACCAGCCATCATGTCAAGTTTAATTACTGGTTGCATATTTAACTCATCTCCCTACACATTTTCCCCATTGATAGTTTGTTTATCTTACCTTGATATGCTCAAGCCAGTGGGTGGACTCCAGATTTGAAAGCCAGTGGGCCTCATCAATGTTGGGATATACCACCTCCTTCAGTTTTCGTAGTGATTCCCGCATGACGTGGAGATTTTGGATATCCAGAAACACCAGCTCGGCATTCTGATATGCATCTTCACTCTCAAAACCACCACCCTTCATCTAAGAAAAAAAAAGTACAAAATGTCAGAAGTCATGGTCTATACTTGATATGAAATATGTCATAAACACAAAATGTAGGAAAAGGTGTTGTGCTGTATTGTATTGTGCAATTCGGTCAATTTGCCTTATTGGCTGCTGCATTCACACTTGGCCTGGCATCAAATATGAAGAGTTTGTGAGACTGTGCGTTGGCATCCATTATGGCTTGCAGTAGTTTCTCATCCTCTTTGCTACACTTCCCATTCGCTCCAACCATGGGCTGGCTACAGCGTGTTATCGTCGCCTGGCTCTCCGGGTGTATCCATGACAACACCTGCAGAAGAAGCACAGGCCATACACATTGTGAGCATGTTTAAGATAGGCAATTCCACCTGAACTGTAAGAATCGGGACTGGGAGCCAAATGGGTACTGTCACTTACTGAAATGCGGCCCTTGGCCCTAAAGGCAGCTACCCTCTTCAGCTCCTCATCGGGGATGGTTACCGGAACAACAAGGGTGGAGGGGTATGTATCACACAGCTCATAATGGTCATTTACTTTAGATATCCTCCAGCTTTCATTGGGCAGTCCCTAGTACAAAAGAAGTAGATGAAACAACTAAACAAATCTGACAATACCGGTCAATGCTGTTATCTTTTAACGCGTGTTCACACTGATATCTCTCACCTGTCGTTTATACTCAGCCAGGGCGTCATATACTTTCCATCCATTCTCAGGGAAAACCTGGTCATACTCACAGGCAAAGAGAGGCTAAAAGAGAGGCACACACAACATGCTCACAAACTGCTCCTGCCACAGGGAATCACAAACATACAGGGATTTGAATTTCTGCAAAAAAAAAATCCAATTCTTTACCTGTCCATTAGAAACAGGGAAGGCGAATTTCATGAGGTTCTCGAAGATGGATTTCTTCAGAGTATCATCTGGCTGTTTATGTACAAAACGCAGGTTTCGGATATCCTGGGAAAACAAAAATTAGGCTCAGGGTAAGTTGGGTCCCACATCCTTACGCACAAGTTGCTTGAACAAACAATACTTTCTTCCTTACTTTGCAGACAATCCCGTAAGACACCTCTCCACGACTTGTAGCTGCTCCAATCTTCTCCACACGACTCAACACGCCAAGAGGTATATCCAAAACTAAGGCTGCATCCTATAATGAATATGTACTCATGTCAACATTATTGACTATGTCAATACAAGATATGAGTGTGTTTGTGCATGGGTACATACCCTATCCATACATCTGAAAAACAGTCGGTAGTTTGTGACAGTCAAGGTCCCTCTAAGTGCTCCAATGAATGGGCAAATGTATGTCACATCTTTGGCTGAAACATTTAGACACAGACAAGGAGCATGTAAGTTTTATGATAACATTAAAATATAGCACATTGGATAAAATCAAATAACTCAATCGATGATCACAAAAAGTTATAACACTTTAAAAAATAATACTATGCACTACAACATGGAATTTCGGTCAGCAGCAGCTGGATTTGACATGCCATACAAATTAAATCCAATGGAAAACAGTCTCATGCAAAGCATCTGCAAGTCATCTCGTTTGCTAAGTACATGCATACCCATGTCTTGAACAGTCTCCTTGGTCAACATCTGTGGTTCATCTTTGTGTGAGTCTCTGATCACCTTGGGGACTGGTTTGTTTCTTATGTTTGCCTAATACGTGGAGAGAGTGTAAAATACATAACATTGATCTTTTTAGATAATCGATATCTGGAATACATCAATTCTGTAATATATAGGGGGAAATGCAATATTTTACCCGTAGCTGCTCGGGGGACAAGGGCAAGTCTGATACCGAAACTGAATCCGAGGATACAGCTGAAGGAGGCTTTGCCTGAGAGGAACGGTCAGACCGTGACGTCGTAGAGGAACTGTTAATGATCGGAAAGTGTTGGTTAGCGTCACTTAACCTTTAACAAACGTAAGAAAGTTGTCTATCTCAGACTGGCCTCCTTGCATAAGTTAAATTACCTTACATATCGAAGTAAGTAAATAAATGCTTGCTAACTATGAAGCTAACTTAGCAATTCCAATGGGTACCACAAGACAGTAAGACAGAGTTCATATTAGTGGTTACTTATAGGGACATGGGGGTAACTTAACATTAGCTGGTAATGGTGGCAATGCTTATTAACCAAGCTAATAACAACATTGGTGGACGAGTTTTGATGTTTATCACGCTAATGTACAGAAAAAACATTTAACTGGAATTCAAATTTACATTCAACTTCTGCTAGCCTAGCTAGCTGCCAACTAATTTTGTTATGCCCCACCTGGATAGTGAATCAACACTCGGCTGCCGGGAGGATGATTGTTTGGAACCCAAACTATCGACGCTTCCACTCTTTTCCATTTTCAAGCTCTTACTTCAAGTTTCGCTAAGTTCGAGTAAAAAAGAGACAATTTGTTTCTCATACAAAGAGTTTTTACTTTGTCAGCAAAGGAAAATTAGCCTGCAGTAGGGACAGGAAGCTGCCATCTTTTCCCACAGTTCCTAATCCAGGGGTGTGGTTTGTTTTCCGCTGACAGATCGTTGAACAGAAGGAGGTGTTCAGACTTCACACTGGTCTGGTTGTTCATGAGTAAACTGCACAGCCACCAATACACAGTCCCCAAATGCGGTAGGCTTACCTTTTAGTGTGTTTGTTTATATACTGGCGCCCTGTCAACATCTTGCCTCTTCAGTGCAGTTCAAAATGGTAAATTAAAAAGACTATTCTAAACAAATCACATAAATTGTTCATCTGAAATGAAATGGTTGTTTGTTTATTTAATATTTGAAGCAACATCAAAAGTAATACAAAAGTAAACAAAACCATTTTTTTTTAATGTAGAAAGATGCCAAAGGCTGGATTCAATATAATCAGCTATCCATCCATCCCTCCTTCTTTCATCCTCTCTCTTTCATCCTCAGAATGCTCTTTCATTCTCTCTCTCTCTCTCTCTCTCTCACACACACACACACACACACACACACACACACACACACACACACACACACACACACACACACACAGTACACAACACAAACATAATTATACTTACTTTACACTGTTTATGAACAAACTAATGTTATGGCTATTGTAGTCCTGTAGTCTTCCTACACTTGTTTGTTTGCTACCATTTCACAATGTATCCTACACGGCCCCTTGCAATCTTATTCTCTCTCTATTGCACACAGTTACAGTTAGTTTGTTGGTTGAAATCTCTGTCAAACAGCTTATTTTGTAATTAAGCAAAAATGTTATCTTGCGTCAAACCCTGTGCGGGTGGACAAGATGTGGTGCGTCAGAGCAATTCGAGTCTGAACTGTGGGTAGGCGGAACCCGGCGGACTGGGTGGGAATTCTAAAGAGGCTTGTTGGGGCCCAGTAAAAGCTGCTATTGTATGTAAATGATCATCATAAGGGCATATGACTGCACCAGTGCTGGACAGAGGCTAGTGTGAGGGGAATCATTAGCAATGCAAAGTCATGGTGCTCGGGTTCACAGACGTCCTGGTGAAAAGTACCCCTTCTCTTCTGATGTTAACTCCATTGTAGCTGGTTGGCTTTTGGATCACTACATCTAAAGGTAAATACCTTTTTTATGGACATGGGCTAGAGGCTAATAGCTTCAGAGTGTTGACATTTATACAAATTGTCAAAGAGATATAAATTGTTTCAATTTGGGGATATGATACCGTATCTCTTGCACATTGAGGGATAAGAATACTTCACTCATATGAAATTTTTATTATTTGTCTACATTGAATTCTAATTCGGACAGCATGTAGGTTTATCAGCTGTGCACTTCATGCTTAGCGCTCTTTTGGAATTGCAGCAGTCAGAATATACATATTTGTATTGGTATGTGTGCCGTATGCATATTTTGCGAAACTCATGTGACACCATTCATCACATGTTGAAATATTCATACTAAAGACTGCATACAGCATTCTTGCAGTGTTAACATATTTACATTAAGCCCTCATGATGTATTATAAAGCCCTTGATACACACATATCTTAATACATTGCACACCTTACTCTCACACGAGCCAACATCTCAAACATACATACATTAGACATTCATAGCATCTAAAACACATATACATTATACATATATAGCATCTTAAACACACATACATTATACATATATAGCATCTGAAGCACACATACAAAAATACATTTATGGTATATTTCACCTCTCATATGTTCATACATCACTTAGGCACAGTTCTCTCATATGTTCCCTGCCCTATGGCTTTTTGACACTTTAGTTGGACATGAGAAGTGTCGCCTACAGTCATAACACAAGTGCACTGAGTAAGCAGGACAAGGATAAAATCACATTGCAGTGCTATCACAAAAAAACCCATGTAGTCTAATGGAAATGAAATGCAGAAATCTCCACAAATATAAAAAAATATTCACTGTCTACGTGTGTAGTGTGTGAGAGGGCAAAATAACTAGTTTATTAAACAGGGCTGCATAGTGAAACAGGGGTGAATGGCTCAAGTGCACAGACAGACTGAAATAGTATGGGTACAAAAATCCTTTAGACTCTTTAAATATGTATATGGAATGGGAGATGGTCATTGAGGAACTATCTTGGCAGACAACCACCCATCCCTGACATGGAAGCCTAAGTGTCACTGAAATCAGATTGAGCCCACACTGTGTTCAGACTAAGCCCCTTGCCTGAGCCCACTCTGCTGCTGGTCGCTGCCTAACCCTCAGGTCACATGCTACTCCACCATCCGTGCCAAGGATGTTCAGATTATTCAGCATCCCATTGGTTTCTAGAAGGTCACATGACTCTTAGTGCCAGGCGGTGGTGCGCTGCTTTTAAGCTGCCGCGCACCAGTCAGGCAGGCACAGAGGGGTCGTCTCTGTGTCGAGGCTCGTCCAATGCCCATCCTTCAGCGGCGGGTCAACACCACCCTCCACCCGGGCCCCTGCCCATGCCTCTAACACCACCTGCTGAGCCTGGTAACCTTTTTATTCCACTTTCCTCTGCCCTAACCTCTTCCCAAATCTTTTTTTTTTTTATCGTTTTATGAAATATTCATTTGAATTTTTTTTTTTTTTTAAAGGGTGATAGTGGAAATAATGAAGTGACAATGGATTAGTGCAGGAAAAGATTTCTTAATCAGTTTATGTTTACATCTTACATTTCACCTTCTCTCACTATGGAGCGTGAGGTTTGGTGAACAGTGATTTGTAAGTCAAGGACAGGTAATAATGTTGATTGCTAAATATGTAAAAGGCATTCCATGTTGTGAAGCATCATTTGTCAGCATTTACTGTATTGTTCTGACTTTTAAAAAACCCCTGCATTACAATTTCTCCCCCAGAACTGGAAGCAAAAATGAACTGGGCATCCTTTTATGCCGTGCTCAGCGGCATAAACAGGCATTCTACCGGCATTGGCCGCATCTGGCTCTCTGTCCTCTTCATCTTCCGTCTCCTGGTGCTGGTGGTGGCGGCTGAGAGCGTGTGGGGCGACGAGAAGGCCCACTTCATCTGCAACACGCAGCAGCCCGGCTGCAACAGCGTCTGCTATGACCACTTCTTCCCTATCTCACACATCCGCCTGTGGGCACTGCAGCTCATCCTGGTGTCCACCCCGGCCCTTCTGGTGGCCATGCACATCGCGCACAGACGCCACATCGACAAGCGGCTGTACCGGCAGGCTGGACGCTCGAGCCCCAAGGACCTTGAACTAATCAAGACCCAGAAGATGAAGATCACGGGCGCCCTGTGGTGGACCTACATCATCAGCTTGATTTTCCGGGTGCTATTTGAGTCGGCCTTCATGTACCTGTTCTACATGATCTATCCTGGTTACAAGATGTTCCGGTTAGTGAAGTGCGACTCGTACCCCTGTCCCAACACGGTGGACTGCTTCGTCTCGCGGCCGACCGAGAAGACGGTGTTCACGGTCTTCATGCTGACCGTCTCCGGCATCTGTATTCTGCTCAACATCGCTGAGGCCATGTACCTGGTAGCACGAGCCTACAGCAGACATTTTAACAATGCTAAAGACTCACCTATTGGAGCCTGGATCACTCAGAAACTGTGTTCCTTTTAATATGCCTTGTTAGATTTGCTTAAGTCACTAAAGTGGAAGAAGTACATTAGGGTTAATAGGATCACTCCTTGGCAGTTGTAATCTGGGTCCAGTGACAACCACCTAATTCCGAGCCAGTGTTGTTTCTTCCAAGGTTTTTCCATCGTACCAGCGCACATGAAGGGGCATCTGTGCAAGACTACATCTGTAAAATGG
>NW_024880218.1:0-25027 GCF_900700415.2 Clupea harengus
TGTGCTACGGATTGCTAAACTATTCCAGTAGCCTACATGACAGTTTAAAAGAAAAGAGGAGTCTGACGAATCTGTTTACCTTATGAGGGATATGCTTTATTTGACTGTGACATGTACATTCCACGAAAAGAAAGTAAGAAATGGCAAACAGTCACTTTGGTTTCCATTATATTCCTTTTCTTAACTTATTCTGTGGTAGGTTGTAGGTGCCTGGCATCCAGACTTTATCGCATGATATCTCAACTTGAACTCCACTCTCTTTGGAAATGAATGGCGTTTAAACCAAGGTGGCATGTTAGGCTAAATGTTTTTGTTTTCGCGCTTGACGCCCCAGGGCATTAGCCCTTGCATTGGCCCGATAGTGGAATCACAGCTACTGGCTCCCCATGTTCAGATGATAGTATTTTTTTGTATTATACCACTTGTAACCGTGTAACAGTATTTATGCCTTTGCAAAGATGCTGGAGGTTAAGGCAAAACTCTTGAACGTGCGTCTTTTTTTGTGCCCATATTAGGTCAAAAAGGCTCCCTGAATGTGACAAACCTAATCTCCATCGGGAGGAGCCTTCCTTCTATCGTGATAACTGCGAGGAGCAGACAGAAGTCATCTGCTACCCCAAACCAGATGCCTTCAACCCCTGTGAGGACATCATGGGTCACACGTACCTACGTGTACTCATCTGGATCATCTGTGTGCTGGCAATCGTGGGCAACTCTGTGGTGCTGCTGGTCCTCCTGACCAGCCGCTACAAGCTGACTGTGCCTCGCTTCCTTATGTGCCACTTGGCCTTCGCAGACCTGTGTATGGGCGTCTACCTAATGATCATTGCCTCCGTGGACATCCACACTCGAGCGCACTACTACAACTATGGTATCGACTGGCAGGAGGGTGTGGGTTGCAAAGCAGCTGGCTTCTTCACAGTGTTTGCAAGCGAGCTGTCCATCTATACTTTGACAGTCATCACGTTGGAGCGGTGGCACACCATCACCTATGCCATGCAGTTAGAGCGCAAACTGCAACTGCGTCACGCAGCCGCTCTGATGGCGGGTGGCTGGGCGTTCGCCTGGCTGGTAGCGCTGCTCCCGGCACTGGGTCTCTCCAGCAGCTACAAGGAAGTAAGCATTTGCCTTCCCATGGACGTGGAGAAAGCCACATCACAGATCTACGTGGTGCTGGTTTTGCTGCTTAATGTGTCCGCCTTCCTTGGCATGTGCGCCTGCTACCTGGGCATCTACACCACTGTGCACAACCCCCATGCCCTCGCCCCCCTCACAAGTGCCTCGGACACGCGGCTGGCCAAGCGCATGGCTGTGCTCATTTTCACTGACTTCCTGTGCATGGCACCCATCTCCTTCTTCGCCATCTCCGCGGCCCTCAAGTGGCCACTGATCACCGTGTCCCACTCCAAGGTGTTGCTCGTGCTCTTCTACCCCATCAACTCCTGCGCAAACCCCTTCCTCTATGCCTTTTTCACCAAAACGTTCAAACGGGATTTCTTTGTGCTGGCCAGTCGCTTTGGCTGCTTTAAAATGCAGGCGCAGATCTACCGCACAGAATCCTCAGTTCAGAATGGTGTCTGGGTGAACTCGCCTAAGTCCAGTGAAGGCACTATCTATTCACTGGTCCACATGACTTATAAACACTGACCGTGAATCCATCTTGCTATGCTCCACCCAGATCACATGACAAGTGTCAAGAAGGTTAACAGTTTTGGACTTTCAGATGAAGGGGCTTTCATCAAGCAAAGGCTGACTTGACTAGTCCATTTCTCCAAACTTTGACTTTATCAGCAACTAGACGTTAATTCAACCTTTCTACATACACAATCAATTTAAGTCAATGTGTAAAAGTACAGTACAGTCTGGACTGGCCATGAAAAGAACACTTCCCTCAGAGGGCCTGAGACACAACATCTGTGCCCAAAGAACATACATTGTATATCCAATCCCCAGTGTCCAATACCCTGTTTTTCTAATGCAATTGAATGTATTAATGATGATAAAAAAGTTAATGTAATACATTAAATGTAATGTAAAGTTAATGTAAAACAGTAACTATTACTGTATTACAACTGACGCTGTTATAATCTCCTGTGTTGTGTAGACAAAGGACTGCCAAGGCTGCCATCATATCAGATATTCTGAAATGTGCTTTTAATGGAAAATGCAGATACTCATGGAAATGTAATGTTTGAGATGTAGTGACACACACATGTCAAAATATATTGACTAGCTGATTAAAGAAATCATCCACATCACCACTGTTTATCTGCAATATTATACAGTTACATTCTGCATTCTACAATAAGACTGCAACCGGTCTTATTTGTTAAAAAACAGGAAGACCCAAGTGGCCTAAATCATTTTTGGAACTGTCAAAAGAGCTCCTGGACATGGGGAAGTATGGACATCCTGGGACCAAGTCACTGAATTTGTCAAAGTAAGTGGTGTTGGCATTCTGTGAAATGCTGCACAGAGTAAAAAGGAGTTCAATAAGGTTGTGAGAGGGATGCAAAAGCTTACCTGCACTTTGCTAGACAGCAGGACGACAGGGGGCCCCTCCACCAGCCAGCTTCTGAAGACTTGGTTGCGACTGTTGAGAAGAAGTAAATAACCTCTCATATAGTTTATCACAGCAGTGTCCCCAAATAACATTAATGTGGGAGTGTGTGTAAGGTAGGTTCTTTTTCGGTCACTCTTTAACTTGACAAGCCCTGCTCAGAGCAACCTGGTTTGAGTGTCTATTCCTGTAAATGCTAATGAGCCAGCTCACTCCGCGGGGTGTGCTCACCCAAGTAAGGTTTGGAGCTACCATAGAAACTGTTGAGGGTGTCCCTTGGGAGAAATATGGATGCTGGATACTGACAAAGTGGTGCACCCACCCACACCGTTTTGAACCAGAGTCAGACAGGAAGAGGCTCCCGAACAAGTTTGAGAATTAAGGCTTCAACAAGACCTTTCTCAACTTAATGTCACTTCGACAACTCTTTTTGTATGTTTGTACATTGGCTGAGGTAATACGGTCTTGCTGGCTGTGTCGAGGACAACCCAATGCTTATGACTTGAGTATGTAAATACAGTGTGTTCATGTACGAGTATGTAACAAATACAAATACAAATGCTTTATATAAGTTAGGTTTCTGGTGTTTAAGTAAATACAAGTTACGCAAACGTCATTAAAATGTCACAGGTCAAGAGTAAAACTCCAGCTGTTAAGTTTAAGATCACAGCCAGCAATGCTATCTGAGAACAGTAATGGACAAAGCAGGGGGTGTAGGACGTAACCCATAGTAATGTATGTTAACCTCCATTTAACAGTGTTTAAACATTGTTTTCTCATTAAATCGTTGCATTTGGTGACCTGTCTTTAATAGTAACACAACATTCAAATACACTATACCTGCAATGTTGTCACTTTTTTCAATGATACACCTGATACAGGTGTATTTGTGCCAAGTGTGAAAGAATGCCTACACAGCCAAAGAATGTCTGAGATACCACAGGTAGAATTCATTCTTTGTTAATGACATTGTAATTATGCAGTCTTTATCTGTTTTATACTCTGTGTCACTAACTCTTTCAAGTATTCCAGGTTACAAGAAGACTACTGCAGCTTCAGAACCAACCAGCGTGCATGGTTAAACATCCTGGCCACGAACCTGTGCGCCTGAATGTGTTCTCACTACAGAATGCATTCAACATTTAAAGAGCAGACTATCGACCTTTACATATAAGTGTAAGGGATGGTGTTTTGAGCAAGACTCAATCGCACGACTCAGAGACAGGGGTAAAGAATAATCAAAATCGTGTTTACTATCAGAGTTTGGTACATGGGAAGACAGTCCAAATCCAACAAGGCGACGACAGGGTTCTGTGTGGGTCAGGTCGGGGTTCGGAACACAGGCAGGCGTTTGAAGATCAGGCAGACAATCCAATAGGGAGGAGGCGAAAGCAGGGTTCGTAAGACTGGCAGAGGTCGGCAACACTAGAGAATCAATATACATGGAGAAATCACTGGAGCGCTAGAGACACGCAGGAAACTAAGACGAACTGGCTACGAGACACAGGAACACACAGACTAAATACACAAGGTGATGAGGGACAGGTGAAAACAATCAAGGCGGGGCAGACAATCAACAAGGCAGGGCACACACAAGGGCAGGGCGTGAGGAGTCTGAAACGAGAGGAGAGACGAGTAGACAAACACAACACAGAACTGAAGAATAAATGATCAAATAAGGAAAACATAATCTAGGAAAGAGGACGGGACTTTACACTAAGGGGAATAGAGGAGTACGCTTTTTTTATGCATGTGAGTTGTCAGTCATTTCTGCAAAACAAATATGACAGAGGGAACAGTCATTTATTGTATTTTCTTCCTTAGTCTTACTTTCCTTACTGCCACAGAGCTTTTTAAACATAGTGGGAGCATGCTTGAAGAAACTGCGAGACTGTGGAAATAGATAAGATGTCGGTGGTAGCTGAGACTAAAAATAAGTTACTTAAGTCAATAAATTCAAACACTACAGTTTTGGAGTTTAATCAGAACTTTACAAGTAGGTAGCACCAACAGATTTCTCTCTTATCTCATTCCCACTAATGATTTTGCTGAATTTCAGAGGTGGAGAAAATTCATAGTCATGAATAAGGCAGTTAGGAAATGGCTTGGGGTGCCACATTGTCTAATGACTGTAGCATTGTATAGAAAAGCAGTCACCAATGAACACCTTAGTGTAATGGAGCTCAAATGTGCTAAAACCCGCCTGGAGATGACTTTGTCACAGTCTAAGGATCCAGCAGTCACTGCTCCAATGTTGAAAATAGGGAAGAAGTGGAATCCACGAGAAACAGTTAAACATGCCCAAGACATATTACAGCATAGGCATATCACTGGGCAGGTACACAGTGGAAGAGCAGGGTTTGGGTCAGGTGACAGTTGGAGAGCATGGGGTAAAGCTACATTTCTGGAGAGGAGCCAGATGGTAACCAGCTTGGTTCGCAAGCAAGAAGACAAAACTAGACGAGTAGCAGTGGCTTCTTAAGCAAAGCAAGGGCAATGGATGAACTGGCATAATGTTGAGAAGAGGAAGATCAGCTAGAGAATTGTGGGTTATGGATGCTAACTGCATTACATTCATTGTTGGAGCTCCTTTGATGCCCTCCCAACTCTGCAGAACCTCAGTCAGTGGGTGGGTGAAGAGAATAAACTAATTTAGGTTAACTCTTTGACGGCTAATGTCAGGGTCACAGATCTTCTGTGTGAGAGGGGCAGAGAAGTGGTACTGGCAAATGAGGCAAAGTGCAGGATTGGAGATTGCTGGCTATGTTGGAAGTCCTTTCAAAACTGCCCTGATAGGTGTTGGAAGAATTTACATCTCCTGATGAACCTAGGATTCTTTTAAAATTGCAATCAGATTAATCCCCCAGGGGCCGAACGGCAATAGGCTACTGCAAACAGGACCCAAAATATGGTGCTATCAGTTCTTAATAACTTTACCCTGATTCCCAACTTGCCGTGAGCAAGTGAATTGTCAACAAAATCAGCAGGTCGATGAATCCTCATCTACAGCAATTTTATTTGGCAAAGTGGAGTGTACTCAATTTGCGCTCCTTTCGGTGCTGTGTTTTTTGTAGGTAGCTAATTTTGAATATAATCCTCAAATGAATTTCTATGGTACCCAGTCACGTGAAGGGGACATTCCCACCAGCTGCCCAGGTAGTCAACATGTAGTTTGATCCAAGATCAAAACCCTGTGAGAAATTCTACTTGGAAAATTGTGTGCACTTTCTGAACCTCAATTAAACAGATTATCATGGGGAATAATTTAGAGGGATTCACTTCAAGGAAATATAAATTCAATACCATTTCACAGCCTGTTCAACTGAAACAATTTAAGATAAGAAAGTAGCTACAGGATTAGGATAGACAAAGAATGGTCTGCAGTGTTTATAAATGCCTTGCAGACATTGCATCATTTTACAGGCTAGCTTGAAATATATACAGAACTTACGCAGATATAGCACTTGTCTCAGTTTTGACGGGCATAGCAACAAAGTGCGGTGGTATAGAGTACAAGTATATGGAGTTAGATTTGTTTCATAATTCACAAACAAACGAAACGCGAGTCACAAACAAACGAAACGCGATTCAAACGAACGAAACGCGATTCACAAATGTGATTTGTGATTCACAAACAAGCGAAACGCCATTCACAAATGTATTTCATGATTCACAAATGTATTTTGTGATTCACAAATAAATTACCCCATGACATTTGTTTGCAACCTGACGAACAAGAGTTACAAATCCCTGCATTCGTCTGTGTGGATTTTTGGAACTTTCCTAACGCGTTTAGATTCACAAATGCATTTGTTCTAAAAGATATTCTCTGCAGCCTATCAGATCTCTTTCAATTTGAGCCAATCACATTATAGTGTCTGTGGACTACAAACCACCCGTCATGGTCATGGACATTGTCCGAGATCACGAGCAATGGCATCTGTTAGCTACCCACTAAATGTTAGTGAAATATAGCTTGTTAATCTTAATAAACCGATTATCATACATGGTTGAATATTCTTGAGAATGGCAGGATCCATGTTTAGTCATTTTAAGTGTTTCCTAGGCTAACGTTTAGCAAGCTAGGCCTTGCTAACATGGATAGAGCTACGCTTGCTGCATATGTTTGCTCTCTAGCCACATCTTACATGGTTAAATTGTGTGGCATGTCAAAATAATAAAATTGTGTGGCAGTAGCTTGGTAGTTAAGCATTGGTAGCTAGAAATTGGTCATTTCATGCCCAATGTAAATTATAGCAGACATCTGAATGCTGGGATGGTCCATTCATTTGAATTTAGGCTAATATTCCGTAGAATTCTGAAGCACCTTATGTGTGTCTGTGCACTGTGTATTTATTACCTTCTCATAGCCTGTCTCAAACTAGTATTGTCGGTATTGGCGGCATTAGGTATGGTAGGGGCCAGTTACAGCCCTAACTATGCTCTCTACTGCTCGGCTCTCTGACATTGGGGAAATATTCCTAGCTAGGGCTTGCACAAGAACATGTGCTGCTGCATCCACTTGACTTGACAGCCCCTGCTTTGGAAAAAAAAAATCGTTTTAATGATCTGTTCACTAAAGTCCCATGTAAGATGTTACCTGGCTAGAGAGCAAACTAATTCAGTAAGCGTAGCTCTATCCATGTTAGCAAGGCCAATGCTATGTTAGACATTGACTAGCTAGCTTGCTAAACGTTAGCCTAGGGAACACTTAAAATGACTAAACATGGATCCTGCCATTCTCAAGAATATTCAACCACGTATGATAATCGGTTAAATAAGATTAACAAGCTATATTTCACTAACATTTGGTGAGCAGCTACCAGATGCCACTGCTCGTGATCTCGGACCATGTCCATAACCATGACGGGTGGTTTGTAGTCCACATAGACACTATAATGTGATTGGCTCAAATTGGTAGAGATCTGATAGGCTGCAGAGAATATCTTTTAGAAAAAATGCATTTGTGAATCTAAACGCGTTAGGAAAGTTCCAAAAATCCACACAGACGAATGCAGGGATTTGTAACTCTTGTTCGTCGATGGTCTACCCTTCCACCCATCGTCTACCGACAGCCCCTTCCCACAGAACAGGCTGCCATGAAGGCGTTATGTACGGAAATATCTCTTCTGTTACAGATTAGCGGTTTAGATGTTAATTTAATAACCTAAACTGTTGTGAATAGCGCTAAATAAGCAGTTCGAAAACAATACCTTTCCCCGAAAAGACGTGTCTCGTCAGACACCTGTCCAACGAGAGATCACGGATCAAGACAGCTATTTAAGTTTTCGAACTCATCCCATGTTATGTGTGGGGTAGGGGGCAGCCTGTAGCATGTGCTCGAGCAGTGAATGACACTCAGTCAGACACTCCTCCTGGCTCTGATTGGTTGTTTTGATTAGGTCACGGTGGATTTTTGCAAATAGCATTACGAGCACTAGGTGGAGCCAGAGGATGGGTGAAGAGAATAAATATTGGAATAAATATTAGTCTTATGGATTGCTTTCAGGACATAATGACAGATATAGCAAATATGACAAAGAGTTATTGAGTTATCAAGGGTTCAGTAATCATATAATTGACCATATCGTGTATAAGGACTGACTGATCCTCTTGTTGCTTCTTGTTTTCACTTATGATTGCTGGTATGGGTTGTTAGGTACTCTTTGCTCTTCCGGCAATAAAAAACAGCCACATGTTGGACAAAGGATGTTTCACCAGACGGTAGCATAAACAATTTGAACACAAACGTATGCATCCAGAATAATTTCCTTTAAACACTGATTCAATTATTGTATTTACACAAATTATATATTATGACAGAGATTCTTTTTCGTCACCCCTTTTTTGGAGAGTTATACATGCCACATCTCAACTTGTTTTGCAAAACATAGCTGAGAGCTGAGAGCTGTGATCCTTTGAAAGAGTTTATAGGGTTAGTTATCAGAGTATTTCAACAACAGTTTAGACACTACAACCGGGTCTGCTCCAATAATTTATGTAACAAGGTTAGTATACCGTAGATTAGAAGATTGTGCCTGACTCATACATCATTAGGGAATACAAAGTTTGCAGTTAATACATTTCGGGTCAACTATTTCATGTAGCTTGTTGAGGTGGTTTATGTGTGTTGTATCAGTTGTTGATAACATTAACCCTTTGGCTTCATACACAGAACAAAAACTCATATTCAAAACCTGTTCACCTCAGCCATACGGGTTTGAGCACACATAACAGGGTTATTGTTCTATGAAATGCACTCTTACAAATGGCTACATTAACTAAAACGATTCAATAATTGATCCTGCAGTTTGTGATACAGCCTGGCTACTGGAAAGCCGGTCTATTTAGATACATGTTTCAAAAAGTGTTATTTAATGTTAAAAATACACTGTTATTTCACTAGTGTTGATGGCACAAATTTAAACATGAGCTTTAGTCGCTTTATAAAGAAGCATTTGTTTGTTACTTTTAATGATCCAGTACGTGAGAGCTGAGGGTTTATTATGGAAGTTCAGGGTATTTCCAATTTCTAAACTGGTTATTCAACAAGTCATAGGTTCTTCTGGCTCTACGAGTATATACTATGGCATCGTATTTGAGTCGCATTGTCACAACCACAGAAGATTGCCTTTAGCTAGCAACGAGTGAGCTGTATTTTGCAATTGGCTGTGAATACTGAAAGGGGAGTGGCGCTAACATTTATATCAAACCGTAGTGTTCCTTTCGATTTAGATTGAAGAAGGGCTTCAAAGCTGCGTGAAGATAGTCGCTTGAGTTGGTATCAATTTCTGGAATTAAAGAAAGACTTTCCTTTGTCAACATGAAAGTAACGATTTCTCTCCTGCTTCTTGGCTTCTGTGCTCTTTCGGCATACGGGAAACAATGTAAGTTATGACATTTTACAAGTTTGCGTTGTCTTTCCTTGTACACTTCCATTTTAACGAATTATTTAGCGCGAACGTACTTTCGATATCTTTGTGATTTCACGATAAGGTCTGTGGATTTAGGTCTTTAGAAAATGAATCATGAGATTGTAACTAAGTGATGACTAGTTCCAAAACAAAGACGTAGGCTATTTGTAGAATGATAATA
This sequence comes from Clupea harengus, assembly GCF_900700415.2. Taxonomy (NCBI): domain Eukaryota; kingdom Metazoa; phylum Chordata; class Actinopteri; order Clupeiformes; family Clupeidae; genus Clupea; species Clupea harengus. Next base: position 9,656 of record NW_024880218.1, read on the forward strand.
TTTCACTCAGCCATAGCTCAGCTATGTGGTATTCCCCTGTATTTACCCAGAGCTGTGTTTCCTGCTTGGTGACTTTGCACCTTCGAAAATCGTGATAGGATACTGCTGTCGGTGTGGTCGCACTCGCTTAAAATGTGAATTTACAATAATTGTGGGTAATAATATGGGCTGTTCTGCCACTCTAGTTACTTTACAAGGTGAAATGTTAAATACCCTTTAATCTTTCTCCCTCTAGCCCCTCCCAAGGTGCAGATATATAGCCGTAACCCTGGCAAGTTGGATGAAACAAACACCCTGATCTGCCATGTTAGTGGTTTCCACCCTCCTGATATCTCCATCACCCTCCTGAAGAATGGGGTTGAGATCCAGGGGGCCAAGCAGACTGACCTGGCCTTTGAGTCAGGCTGGCAGTTTCACCTCACCAAGAGTGTGGCCTTCACTCCAAAGGCAGGGGAAGAGTACACCTGCAATGTCCGGCACTTGGCAGCAACCAGGAAATACACCTGGGGTGAGTTTGATTTCTTTTGCAATTATTTACCTTTTTTATAAGAGCTTAATTGATTTCTGACATTTTGTTTTCTGTGTTTGACAGAGCCTGACATGTGAGCTGTGAAGTAAACGCTGATATCCTGGTCTATCAGTAAGTTATAACAAACCTAGCTCAATTGCTCACACTAACTCATTGCTGATACCACCACTCAGTAGGCGTTGTAACTGGGATGTACTACCAAAACAGGTGCTGTTATGTTGTTTGATGGTAAATGTGAAAAATAAAATCTTTACAAAATTGAACCAGCATAGAGATGTGATTTTAACCATTTCAGAATGTTTTAGGAAGGAGTCTTGTTTAAATAAAAATTATGTTTACAACATCTAAACTGTACTTTAAGAAACAACACGGCATACTGGTGCACATTTGCAGGCTCTAGCATAGACACGTATAGTAGAGAGTCCATTTGAAGACTTAGGCCCGTTTCGTTATGGTCACATTTGATAACATTTTTTTACTCTTGTAAACAACCGTATGGGAACCGTAATGGGAATGTCAGAAAGTTTATAAGTCAATTCAGAGCAATATTGCTTGGAACTAGCTTACTTTTGTAGATCTCTAGAGGGCATTGCAGATTATATTTTTACACACGACACAAAGTTTTCTCAGTTAGCGGCCGTGGTATTCTATTAGAAAATGGACAAAACAGAATAATCGGAAACAAATCGGGGCCTAATTTCATTGATGGGCAACGTGGCAGGCAACATGCAAAGTCTGCTGTGCTTGACCTAAAGCTAATTTAATGACTTGGCAAAATCATTTAGCTAGTTTATATTACGACAAGATTCTAAGTGCAAACATAAGTGGGTCAACGCAATTGGACGCGGGAGGTCCCATGACAAAATGAGTTCCTTTTCATGTGAAACTTCTAAATGAGTCCAAGATCACAGTCCATAGATGTAATAGTTCAGTAAATCAAACAAAAGATACAAATCAAAACAAATATGCCCTGGGATGTCACAGTATAATGAAATACACTGAAATCGTATAAAAGAGTAGTACAATCATCTATCACATGTCATTTGTACTTGTTTTTTAACAGATCTCTATTAATCGAATACAACTATGGGTGGCATCTTTGTTTAATGAATGATGAAATTATAATGAGATACGTAAGTAAAAACAAGGGAGAAGATTAAATGCTATTTTTTTCCCACAAGGATTCTGCATCTTGGTGTTTCCTGGGATATAATCAACCTTTCCTGCGTCAAGCACCGACTTCACAACCTGCACCAATACAGGAAGAAGACGACAGTGCTACTTTTAAGCAACGATGCATTGACCTTTCATAGATTCCAGCTTTTCCATACATTACAGATTATAACAGCGGTTTGTTCAGTACTTTTAAGTACACTTTTTCAATCCAGATAATGTTTTTCAAACTCAAATATTCATTTTTCTTGCAGCTTGTATAGACGTTCTTTTAAGAATGCCATTATTTCCAGACTGTTTTTAGTTGCCTAGGTGGCTAGAGACACTGGATATGTGACACTGAATATTTAATACGCTCTTCATGTTTTACCCTGAAAAGCTACTGAAAACACATTTTAATAGTTTTCCAGTGTTCAGTAGAAACTGACAACCCTTCCTTTTGTTCATGGGGCACAAACTCACTTGTTCATCAGTGGTGCCCCTTTATGGGTTATGCGGGTCAAAAACAAAAAGGAAGTACTATTTGGGCTTTGATCACTGATTGTGTGATGCATCAATATGCAAAATATTGTCTTGATCTGCAATAAAATTGTTTTCCCCTTTTAATGTATTGTCATATGTATTTTCTGTAAGTGTTTCTAGCCTGTCTGTGTGGATTAAGACTGTGTAGGCCTCTGGATTTTTGGGCAGTCTTGCAAATCCCACACAGGGTCACAGTTATCTGGGGGGGGGAGGAGGATAAGAGAGAATCAGAAGCAAGCAGAATGAAAATACCGAGCCTGCATTCAAAGGAATGATTGAAGACAGGTTAGTAGGTATACAATGTGCTCACACAATCAAATATGCAGGTAATATTTGGTAATCCTTAAATGTCAATTAAGTCAAAGTTGTCGCAGGTTCTGGTCAGGCTGTAGACCTGATTTACTTAATCTGTAGGTAGGATCTTCCACCAACAGTTACACAATCCCATTATGGTTTCTCATTTGTAATTCAACATTGCAAGCAGGAAACAAAGGTTGACTGAAAACAAACGTTCCCAAGAGATATCTGCCTAGTACCTTTTTAAAAATCTGCCATTGGTCCAAAAAAAACAAAGAGGCGTGTCCTTTGACTGTTGGGATTGGTGCAGAAACTTTAACCATAGACCATTTGCGATAGACTATCGCATTCAGGGCACATTAAAGTCGAGGAACTGGTTGTTCGTCCTGCTTATCGACGGATAAAATTGATTTGGTCTTCTTTCCCTTGCTGTCTTGTACTTCCTGGGCAGCTGTGCTCTTGGGTGCCATTATACGGAAGCAACACACGTTGGGCCTGTTGTAACATGTTCATAGACGCAGCGACTTAGGTTAGCTGAATTATGCAAGGCATAGTCCCTGTTGTTGAGTTATCACACAGTAGAGTAATAAATGTGGGATCACATTATACAAATTATGTTAAAGAATGGTACACTGTTGTTGCCTTTATAGTTGGAATATGAAGTTGGGTTAGTTGGCCAGATAACTTATTATGTGGACCTGAGTTCCTATATTAACTGAAGTCTACATAGCAATGGAAGTGGTCTTCATTGAGCGGCAAAAACAAACAAAAGCCAACACAAATTACCTGGGGTAAATAATGCCATTGATTTGTTGTGGAAGCTGAGAAAGAGGGGTATGTACAGTGTTACATTCATTACAGTCCTAAATTTGCTTCGGGATTGATAGAGTATCTAGTTGTGCCTTGGACTTTGTCCTTTGGTAACAAGGTCTAGTGTTTATGGCCCAATACAATTTCTGTAAATGTTTTGCTAAGCTTTTTTGTAAAAATACAATAGCTTAAGATGGAAATTGTAATATACACACTTTTAGAAATCTCTTTATATGAAGACATCTATGAAAGAAGTAAATTAATTGTCTGGTGGTGGGACATTACATGTAACCCAAAAAAGGCCATCACTAGATAGAAGTGTTGTTAAATATATTTTCTTTTTAAACATTGTGGTGATCAAAGTGTGATATAATATTAGATGATGTTTGTGCTTCATATTGCAGACAGATACCAGATAACAGATACTTCTAAACATTCTAAACAGAATGTAACTTCTTGTAAGTACTCATTGAAGTTGACTATCTGATCATCTGATCTCATTTTAATGAGGGGAGACACTATAAAAGCACTTTATTTGTATGTGTTGTAGTTGCTCACTAATGCCCTAGTGGATTTATTCCAGTGATGGTAATACATGCGACAAGAAAAAATAAGAAAAATTGGCTGTTTCTAGTTTCATTTTTGAGCAGTGGAAGTCAACAGGCTAATTTGCACTCCCCATGGTAAAACAATGGCTCTTGTCATTCTCTTATAATAAAACAAATCCTCCCTCTTTGAGTGTGATGCAATTCTTAATGTCTGAGGAAAGCATGGTAAGTACACAAAAATGAAACAATGTTAGAGTGAAATACCTTAAAGTCAAAATGTCTAATGTTGGTTTGTTTTATACAACATCTATGAGCTGCTTGATGGGAAAGTCCCTGTGTGTGTGCCAACATGTTTCACTTTCTGTATTCAGAACCTTCCAGAGTTTTAATACATACACAGCATGTCAAATATAATTCGAAAGCTGAGGTACCCTTTGTCCCCTCCTAATTCAGACATCGTAGAAAAAAAAACATGTTTCACAGAGTTCATAAATTAACAGAAATTAAATCTTGCCAGAAATTTGGAACAGCTACCAGGGTTAGACTGTTGCTTCCTGAAATGACAAGGTATATCATTATTGAATGTAGAGAATCTATCTGCAAATTAAATAGTTTCAGCTTGTCCGAAAAATATTAGCTAGTAGCAAACTCTGTCAGTTTATACGGCCTGACTGACACTCAAGGGTGAGATACTGTAAACCACGTGATTTACTGCGCCCTCCTGTCGTGTTTTGATAACAGAAAGTCTTACTGCGTTGCCAGTATATGGCATCTTGATATAAATACTTTCTTATCCCTAACACATCTTAGAGCTGCAGATATATGACCCAAAGTTTGAAATCAAGCAGGAAACAGAGGTTGACTGAAAACAAACGTCCCTAAAAGAAATATGCTAATACCTTTAAAAAAAAAACATAACGAGGCGTGCCCTTCGGCAGTAGTTTGAGAGGTAAGGGAACGGATACTTTCACTTTCGATAGACTATCGCGTTCAGGACACATACGAGTCGAGGAACTGTTGTTGTTTGTCTTGCTTATCGACGGGAAAAAAAATGAATTGTTTTCTTTCCGCATCTGTCTTATTCTTCCTGGTCAGCTGTGCTCTTGGGCGACAATGTACGTAAGCAACACACGTTTGGTCTATTGTAACATGTCCGTAGGCTCAGCAATTTAGGTTAGCTAAATTAGGCAAGGCCTAGGCTACATCTTTGTTGTTTAGTTATGACTTCGCACAGTAGATTAATAGATGTGGGATCACATTGTATTATACACATTGTGTTAAAGAATGGTACATGTAGCTGTTGTTGGCTCTCTAGTCGGAGTTTGTAGTTGGGTTAGTTTGCCAGTTAACTTATTATGTGGACTTGTGTCCCGACCGTAGCTAAAGGTATAGCAACATAAGTGGTCGTCATTGAGCGGCAAAATAAACAAACCCGGAAAGTTCAAAGCATGCGCAGATAACCGAGGCTACATTATGCAAGTTGTTGATTGTTTATCTTATATGGATTTTGTTTATTGTTAATTAATGAAAGCCTAAATTCTCATGGGCATTTTGTACTGTTCCTTACATAAGAAATGGACTAATAAGCCCCTGATGTTGTCCGTAGATCCTACCGAGTTTAACCTATTCATAAAATCAGAAATTCAAACGGCAGAACTGCAGACAAATAGAGAGATATTTAATCAATAGTAAATAACTGAGGCTGTATTAGCATTGTGTTGGTTTGTATAAGTAGACTTTCATTACAATATGTCGTATAAATAGATTAGAGGAGAATGAACTAAGCATAGGCAGAAATACATTGAAAAAAGTACACTAATGAAAAAAGAATAATGAGTTCAACATTGTAAAAGTTAAAATATTCCCTTTCTCTTTCTGTCTGTCTCTACTCAGCGTCACCCAAGGTGCAGGTGTACAGCCACAATCCTGGTAAACTGGGTGAACCTAACACTCTGATCTGCCATGTCAGTGGTTTCCACCCTCCTGACATCTCCATCACCCTCCTGAAGAATGGGGTTGAGATGAAGGGTGGCAAGCAGACTGACCTGGCCTTTGAGTCAGGCTGGCAGTTCCACCTTACCAAGCATGTGCCCTTTCATCCACAGAAGAGTGAAGATTACACTTGCCTTGTTAGGCACATGACCAACGAAAAGATATACACATGGGGTAATAATGCCTTTAATTTTTTTAATTTTTAACATTCGTTGTGATAGTGAATAATACAAACGTGTGGGTAGAAAAGAGAAACTGATTTCAGTTTGTTATTTAGTCAAACCGATCGCTTACACTACCCCCTCTCAGTAATTTTGTGCATTATGTTAATGTACATTATTCACGGTTGTTTACCTTGTTTTAGAAGCTGACGTATAAAGTTGTGGAAGCTGAGAAAGAGAGGTATGTGCAGTGTTACATTTTGTGTTACATTCAATACAGTCCTTAATTTGTTCGGGAGTATCTATTTAAGTTTAAGTTTTTTTGTAAAAATATACAAAGGGTTAATATGGAAATTATAATATACACACTTTTAGAAATGTCTTTATATGAAGACATCTATGAAAGAAGTAAATGAATCGTCTGTCTGCTTACAGGATACAGTAGCTGAAGTGGATCGCTTCTCATCAAACCTGAAATCACCATACAACTTGATCTCTTCTAATTTTGACTCAAGTTCCCTATGCATTGCTTACTAGAGACATAGTGAATCTTTGGTGGTGGGATATTACATGTTACCCAAGAATGGTAACCACTAGATGGAAGTCTTGTTAAATATATTTTCTTTTTAAGCATTGGGGTGATCAAAGCTTTATATAATATTAGATTGTGTTTGCGCTCCATATTGTAATAGATACTTCTAAACAGAATGTAATTTCTTGTAAGTACCCATTGAAGTTGACTATCTGATCAATGAGGGTAAACACTATAAGGGCACTTCATTTTGATGTGTTGTAGTTGCACACTAATGCCCTAGTGGATTTGTTCCAGTGATGGTAATAAATGCATGAGACAAGAAAAAATAAGAAAAATTGTCTGGTTCTGGTTTAATCTTTGATGTGAAGCAGTGTACGTCAACAGGTTAATTTGCACTCCCCATGGTAAGACAATTGCTCTTGTCATTCTCTTGTAATAAACAAAAATCCACCCTTTTTGAGTGTGATGCAATTCTTAATGTCTGATGAAAGCACGATAAGGACGCAAATTTGAAACAATGTTAGAGTGAAATACCTTATAGTTGAAAAATCACTGAAGATGCTGTTGGCGTATCATATTACAGGTAGGCTATTCAGTAGAGGTCCAGATGCTATTCATGATTCTAGTAGGATTTATGTTTTTTTCTAGGTTTTTTTCTATGCTTGAAATTTCTAATGTTGATTTGTTTTATACAACATCTATGGGTTGCTTGATGGGAAAGTCCCTGTGTGTGTGCCAACATGTTTCACTTTCTGTATTCAGAACCTACCAGAGTTTCAATACATATACAGCATGTCAAATATCATTAATTCAGACATCGTGTAAAAACCCATGTTATAGAGTTCATAAATAAACAGAAATCAACCCTTGCCAAACATTTGGAACAGCTACCAGGGTTGGACTGTTGCTTCCTGAAATGACAAGGTATATAACTAGAAAATGCATTTCCTGAAGGAAATACCAGTGCATAAAATGCAAAAGTTAAGAAAGGAAGAAGAGTGAAAGAAGGAAGGAAAGAAGAGTAAAAGAAGGAAAGAAGAGAGGAAGAAGGAAATAAGAGTGGAAGAAAGGAAAGAAGAGTGGAAGAAGGAAAGAAGAGTGGAATAAGGAAAGAAGAGTGGAAGAAGGAAAGAAGAAAGGAAAGAAGAGTGGAAGAAGGAAAGCAGAGTGGAAGAAGGAAAGAAGAGTGGAAGAAAGGAACGAAGAGTGAACAAGAGTGGATAAAGAGATAAAGAGAGAGTGAAGAGGGAAAATATTGAAAGGAGAGAAAAATGGAGTGAAGCAGGGAGATGGAGTGTGAGAGAAAGTAGACTGAGAGAGATAAAGAGAAAGATGGAGAGAAAAAAAAGTAGAGTATGGAAGGTGTCTCTTAATATTCCTAGTTATACAGTTGAATAGAGAGGGACAGAGAGAAGAGGAACCTTGGCGCAGGTGTCAGTGAAGCACAGGTGCAAGCCAGTTTAAGGACCCTATAATGATGTCATAATGGCCCAATGTAAGTCAATTGTAAAATTTGTATTAGTTTTTCTTTAATATCTTAAAAAGTATAAAGTTCAGAAAAATGAAAAATACATAGCATAAGTGTCCTTTACAAGGAGTTTCTAGCGGTTCGAGCTGAATTAAGCGCAGAAGTCGGTACAAAGAATAGGAAGAAGAAGAAGAAGTATAAGAAACGAAGTAATAACAATACAGGCCATTTCATGCACTGTAATTATTGAATCTAGAGAATCTATCTTCAAATAAAATAGTTTCAGCTTGTCCGAAAAATATTAGCTAGTAGCAATCTTTGTCAGTTTATAATGAACGGCTAACTGACACTCAAGGGTGAGATACTGTAAACCACGTGATTTCAGTCATTCGAAATGTATGTGGAGGAGCTGCGCCCTCTAGCTGTGAACAGAAGGTCTTACTAAGTTGCCAGTTTATGGCAGCCTGACATAAATACGATATTGCCTACAACAAATTGTAGAGCTGCTGATATATCACCTACTACTTAAAATCAAGTTCAACAGATAGAATATGCGCCAGTTTTACTGGGCTGGTGCAGTGTGGGAGTCTTGCACATGATATCGCTCTGAATTGGTCACAAAGAGAGACAGATATGTTTAGGGCCCAGGACTGGCCTTGGTAGGCTAGTCCTGAATCAGTTAAGCAGAATATGGCAAAGCTACAGAGTGAAGTATTCCGTGCTCATCATAGTCCACTTTAACTGATTTAATTATTCAACCAACCAACCACTATCTATCTATCTGTCTGTCTATCTGTCTTCTATAGCACAACGTTCGTATCAGGTGTGTAATAGGCTATATATTGACAAAGGTAAGTAACATTTCAGGATCCTTCAACCTTTCTCAGCCAACCTGACAGAGAGAGTAGTAGTGCTGAGAATTTTAGGGAGATGATTGGCGTCCCCTTTAAGAACTGAGTAGCTGACATTGACGAAATTTCCTGGTCTCGCTTGTGTGCAGTGTGAAATCAACAAGAGAGGCTCGAGGTAGGGCTGTTCTCTCCCCGGTAAGACTGGCATTTATTTTAAGAGCAACCAAGCCTCCGGAGACCAGGCGCCGTTTTAGTATTTCAAAAGATGGGTCCGAAACGGTGGAGGTAAATGTTTCGTTCGTATGTTGATACCGTCAGGTCGAACCTTTTCGTCATTATACAACAAGTGCACAAAAGAATCGATCAAATACCAAATTGGTGTTAATGAAACTTGGCTACGAATTAAGAGCCGGGTAAGTAACTTTTTAAAATTACTCCTTAGTAAACACGATAAAAGTTGTCTGCCTGACGTGATTCATATTTGTATTTCACCCGTGGCATTGCAAGGTTATTTTCCTAGGATATCGCCCAACAGGCGAGACAATGCTATTCGCTTTTTTGAGCCTGGGTTATGATTACAAACTGTGCAATACATTAAATGAACATTCTGTGATAAAAGCAGTGAGGCTGTCATCATACCTCACTGAACGGCTGTCCGTTGCATTGCCTGTGGACTGGAGATAATCGTATTGGCTTTCAGACAACATGAAGACTTGTTACATTGATTCAAATACCAGTAGGCTATGTTGGGCTACTGTTGCACCTAGCCTATAGCCCTCCAACCGTATGCACTAGGCTATTTGCACTACTGCAGCTGCTGGTAGTAAGCAGCCTAAATTGTGTATCTTTTGAAAGCCAAATGTTATTATTTATGATAAGTTATGTCATGTCCCGCTGCGTCCGCTTGCGAGATGAGTTGATTTATTTTGACTGAACCTGAGTGTAGCGAATCATTGCTGTAGTCTTTTGACAGCAATCCGTATACTCTGTGCCTCTACAGTGTACACACTGTAGAGGCACAGAGTATACGGTTTACTGTCAAAAGACAGACAACGGTCTATCACACTTATTCCACCACAATGTAAAATAAAGTCCGGTTGATGGTGCAATGATCACTGACGGCGAGTTGCCATTAGCCTACGAGCTTTACGAATGAGAGCGATTCTTTTTGTGTGCGTGCACATGGAGCTTAGGCTGCTGATCAGTTATGGTGTCTGAAGGTCGATGAGTGATATTTTTTTAGTGTACTGAAAGTCGTAGAATCCTGCTTGGAATTGTACACACAGAATTCCCACTTTACTAAGTGTAGATACCGATGACAAACCCCGATAGACTGAGGGCTTGCTTACCACCTCATACACAATGATTGTTAAGACTGAAGCCACCACACATGGACAACATTAGCGTTACAACTCATGTTTCTAGTCTTCTCCAACATGTTTCCAGATGTCATAGCAAAACATGAAAACACAATTAATGCCTCGTGCCTATCCAGTTCACTGGCATGTTTGTTCTACCAGTCACACACAGTTGTAGTCTTCGCCTTTGCTCACTCAAATCCTGTTTGAGTTCTCACCTCTCTACTTGTGGTTGATCTCCCTTTGATATTAGTATACAGTATACTGTTTTAGTTCTCTCCTCTCTAAGTGTGGTTGATCTCCCTTTGATATTAGTATACAGTATAAGTATACTGTTTTAGTTCTTACCTCTCTAAGTGTGGTTGATCTCCCTTTGATATTAGTATACAGTATAAGTATACTGTTTTAGTTCTTACCTCTCTAAGTGCGGTTGATCTCCCTTTGATATTAGTACTGTTTTAGTTCTCTCCTCTCTACTTGTGGTTGATCTCCCTTTGATATTAGTACTGTTGGCTGTTACTGAAATGTCTGAACAAAAGAGTGAAATTGACATGGTCTGATGTATCATGTTGTTAAGCCTTCACTCCATCCATCAACAGGGCCTCCATTCTGAGTTGATTTGACTATGACTGCTCAACTGAACTCCAGGTAGAGAAGTCCCTTTTACAGAAACATAAAACCATGCTGATTGCACTCCACATTTCAGTAGTCTATTTAATTCCACTACTTGTTTTGTAGTCCATTTGATTGTGGAGATTGCTGGAGCTCTGATATTGGTCTCCATAAAAACATTAGAGCACACTGTCATTTTAAATGCTCAGATGTGTTGTGCTTGTGCTTCACATCTTAACTATATGGTATCAGGAGGGAGCGAGTTGTGCAGATCTCACCAGTTCAGTTTCAGGAGTTTCTGTTACCAGGTACTAACAGACACCTGAATGATTTCATTGGTTTCAGACTGATGGAAAGCTTTTGTCAAGAGGTACAAGTATCTAGGAAGTATCAGAAGGCATCATGGCGACAACTTTGTAGGACCATTCAGCGTGTATAGGAATGTCCAATTTCCATAAAATATCTCAGTCTATTTAGTGGGTTACTAATGTTGTCTTGAAAAGAACTTCATTCATTCATTCATTTGTTTACAGAAAGGCTAGTGACAGTGCTTCCAGAATGGCAAGCAGAGTCTTTTGTCTGTTGTGTGACCCTGAGGAGTGTAAACTGGAGTGTAATCTGGGGATTAAAGGGAGGAGAGACACACTTAATCCTGCCACAAATGTCAAATAATATCATTGCAGTCAGGTCAAAACACCAAAATGGATGTGTATATTTTAGAAGAATATTGAGTTTATTAATGATATTTCAGTTTTTGAAAGAAAAAAAGTCTGTCCTCCATGGTAATGTAACAATACACTTTCTGATGTTTTAGGGATTGTTGTGTTTGTTGATCAAAAATGTTGATTGTTGTCATTTCCTATCAGGAAATATCCAAACAATAAAAAATGTGCCTGCATTGCCAATCATGTTATTTGTACATTGTATATGTTGAAAACATGTCAGCATGTTAGATTTTTCTTTCATATACTGTTATGTGACACTTTGTCCCCTCCCTCCTTGCAGGGTTTCCATACACCATGTTGAGGTAAACCCAAAGATTGCTTTGTTGAACATGCTAAAGCGGTTGGACAAAATCAGACACCGAGGTCAGAAGCGAGATGAGTTCCTGGATCTAGTGGAGTCCCCCAACACATCTGACACTGAAGGCAGCGATGACCTCCTGGTGAAACCCAGACCTTCCCTCAAAGACATGGAAGACATAAGAGACCCTGTGAGTGTCCCGATTGCATTTGAAACATGTTCCCATTCTAGTCCCTTTCATGCCTGCACATGCAATTGAGTGACACAAGTTTGCAGTGGTGTAATAACATCATTTATGACTTTCTGCCCTGAATGTACATGTAATAGCAGCCATGGATGGTTTTAATGGCTATTCAGACTTGTGAATCAGGAGCTGGTAGGTTACTTATGTAGGTGAAATTGGTACCAACCTCACATGGGAGTACCAGAATATGTAGGTACCTTACCCTGTGAGCAGGAGCCGGGTAAATGTGGGTGCAATTGTGTGTTAATTGTGATACCGTCTTCGCGAGGGCCACCAAGACGCATTGGTGCTATCCTTGCAACAGCAACAATATGTTGGTAATCTCACCCGATTGGACAGGCATCAACCATTCAACACAAAGGCAGATCAATTAAGTTGAACACCTAGGGGGCGCCACACAAAGTGTAGTGTCCTCCACGGTGGTCAATATAAAGACAATCCACAAATCAGTCTCATAAAATATATTAAACTATCAATTTGGAACTCTGATTAATAATTACATTAATAACTACAACCAAAGTTACCTTATTCATAGCAAGGTTGAAGGTCACTGGAGTTCTGAATAGAAGAGGTTGGCAGCATTCATTCTTGTGTAACATTAAATATACCAGCGTATATAATCAAAGTATTTATTTACACAATGATAAGAAATAACACACAATATGTAATGTAGCTAAATGTAACTAACTAACGAATTGAAGGAGTGTGTGAGTGTGTGTGTGTGTGTGTGTGTGTGTGTGTGTGTGTGTGTGTGTGACAGACAGAGAGAGAGTGTGTGTGTGTGTGAGCTTGTGGGCTCGGGGTTGCGCTGTTAGGAGCGTGCCAGAAAGATTGTTCGATCACCGCAGTTCCGCGTGCATGTGTGTGCACGTTCGTGAACAGACATGTGATGTGGACAAGGACGAGCCTATGTGCAGCGCGAAGTTCGAGTGTTCCCTTCGCGTGTGTGGCTATGTGAAGGCCAATGTATGTAATCATGTGTGATTACGATGCCATGTTAGAATAGGGAAATGGTTAGTGATGCATGCAATACCCTATGTCTCTGATAAGCAATCCTAACAATAACCCTTAGATGGTGTGGCGAGGCCAACTACCAAATACCCATGAAAATATATATCAACAGTTATGTTCGGTGAACAAAACAGATCAAATGCATGAACAATGGCAAAAGTAAACAGTCCTATGCTTAGCCAGGTTGTGAATAGCTAGGATAGCTAAATACCCAGTTATGTCGGAGTTACCAGTCCTTTGTTAAAAGGGTCGTGCTGGCGGATCCGACGTTGATGAGGCAGAGAAGAGATGAGGATGTCCGTAGATGCAGTTTAGGTCGGAGGATTCGAGCACTCGTTCCGTTGCAGGTCTCCGCGATTTTCGTGCTTTGTCTTGGTTTGCTCCCGTTGCAGAGTTAGCTAGCAGGTCTTTTGTTAGCTGTTTGCGCTAAACTTACTTAGTCTCTATTAGCAGTTTGTTGGCTAATGAGCAATCTTAGGCGCTTGTTGCCGTAAGACAAAAGTGAGAGAGAACAAAGAGAGATGTTCTACACCCTTGGAGGTGGACGAAAGAGAGAGGTGCTCCAGGCAATGCCGGAGGTAAGAGAAGGTGTATGCTGGGCGACGCCGGAGGAGAGAGAGAGAAAGTGTATGCCGATACGTGGCTTATGTCCAAGCTCAGGGGGCATGGTTAAAGTGCCATCTAGTCACAGTTTTCCGATAGGGCTGGCTTTACGTAGGTTTCGGGTTCAACGATACGCACGTTACTGATTAAAGTCAAATACAATGGACGAATTCCAGGTGTACCTACAGCTGACAAACAGAAATCCAAGTCAAATGTGTGCCTGCTGTTTTGCTGAGCTGTAAGCCAGTCTTGTATAATGATGTGACATTGCTGTGTAGCTAGTCATAATATCACCAGACAATATGGAGGACAATGTTAGGCATCTAATAAGGGACACATGATTATATTGTTGTGACCCATGTCACTTTCACCTTTGTGATCTTTTAAAATGGTAAAGATCAAGCTCCCTGTGCTACTGCTGCCCATAAGGCTACCCTGGACAGGATCGGTGCAGAGAGAGGCTCAAGGCCCCTCTGTAAGTGTCATCTGAGAATCTCAATTGATTCACTGGAACCTCACCTTTCAGACCCGGTCTTTAGCCTATTAGATCATAGATAGCACTTCAAAATGGAATTGTAATTTTATGCAGCGATGGCAAAACTCAAATGCAATCTTGAATGGGCTGTTCTGTCGTCACTTTCAGTAAAGAATTGTACTCTTTAGCAACACTGCATTTGGCTCCAGACTGTTTAATGGGATTTCTACATTGATCAGGGAGAGATGAGGCTGTAGAAGTTGAAGCCAAAGAGTTTGTTGTATCTGTCATTCAGGCTGTTTATCCAGTCTGTGTAGGGGATGAATGATGAGCTATTTGGTGCAGTGTCATTCATATCAGAAATGATCTTGTGATGATGATTCACTTCCCTTTTTAGCTATTTGTTTGATACAATATTTCCAAGACTTGACTGCCAACCAGGAGCCGTTATTGTAATGACTCATTTCAGCGAGTCGCTTGATGTCTTAGGAGGGTTTAAAAAAAGTCTCTGGAGATCCACTTCAGTGTTGTTTATTCTGGACTTAACCCAAAGACTGACATATTTCATTAGTCATGCGATTGTATAATTTATCAGAGACATCTTACATGAACTCGGTCTCTCTGAAGCTTAAGCTCTCTGTGTTTGCGGTGAGCCAGGCCCGTGGGTAGAAGCGTGGTTTAAAGCCATGTTTCAGAGGCGGCTGTTTCGTCCTCTGGCCTTCGGTTATGTGGGAAGCAGCTGTATGAAGTTCACTGTGGAGGAGGATTCAGGAAAAACAAGTCTCCAGCAGGGGCTCTTTCTCCATCTCAGGCCACGTTCCCTTCTCTGCGCCTGCTCAAGCAGAAGCACCGAGAAAAGAACGAGCAGGGATTCGTTCAGAGGGAAGACACAACACTGCTGTTGGGGAAATTCTCTCTCAGCATTTTTCCTGGTCTCACATGTTGTCATACTCGCCTGAAGTAAAAAAAGGAAAGCTTCCCAAACTGGTGCACGTGGTCATCACTGGTAATCCAAACACAAGATCCAAGTCCCTGGTGATTTAAGGATTTACAGGCAACAGCCAATGCCATGAACACAGGGTGTTTCCAGAATGCCCACAGCCTCGGTAAATGCTTGTGTGTTACATCATGACAATTCCTGGCTTCCAGCTCTAGAATAC